>NW_028319936.1:5500964-5801461 GCF_062004578.1 Staurois parvus | reverse complement strand
CATTCCATTTGTTTGGGGGTTATAAACTGAGGATTTCCTATGCACAATTTTTTCTCTCAGGATGGATTCACATTCAAATGAAAGTAATTGTGGTCTATTGTCAGAGGCCATTTTTTTGGGTTACCTTCTCTGCTGAAGACAAATGTATTTACAGCAGCAGATGTTACAAATCCAACTTCTGGCCATTAACTGTAATAATCAATTATTTATTATAGGACCATCAATTTTTGCAGCACTTTACATATATATTGCACATTCACAACAGTCCCTAACCCTCAAGGGGTGTACAATCTAAAGTCCCTAACCTACATTCATATACTAGGGCCAATTTAGACAGGATCCAAGTAATCTACCAGCATGTCTTTGGAGTGTGGGAGGAAACTGGAGTACCCAGAGGACACCCATACAAGCACAGGGAGAGTATGCAAACTCAAGGCAAGTGGTGTCATGGTTGGGATTTGAACCAGGGACCCTAGTATTGCCATGTGGAAGTGCTAACCATTTAGCCACTGTGCTACCCAATCCATTTATGCTACAGCAAATTTGCACTCCATAGATCCGAAACAGGTGGATCTATCAATTGTAAGCTTCTCTCAAGCAGAATCAGGAAATGGCACTGGCAGGAGTGGTGGAGTGTGTGACATCAGATTTGTCATGATTCTGACAAGTAACAAAAGATTCAATAGCGGCTAGTACTTGAGTATCCACGCCTGGTCATAGTTCACAAAATCTTTCTTTGTTTTTCCAATTCCTTGATGACTGTTTCAAGTTTTATAAGGTGTTCTCTCAAAGTCTCTTGTACTAGCATAGAAATCCATAGTTGTGTAACCGTCAACTAAGGACAGTTCATGTTAAATCCCATAGCAGAGTTTTGCTATTTGCTTTGCAGAATGTCTTCTAAGGCCTGGTTCACACTAGCATGATGCATTTTGGAGGCCATTTGAAGTGTGACTATGTAGTGCAACTCTTGCATGATTTTGGCATCATTTTAGGCCTGTGCAAATTTGATGGAATTTCATCCCTTGTATTCAAAGACCTGCTACTGCCTTGCCTGGAAGGAGAGTTAAGTGTTATAAAGCATGAAAACACTTTCAAAATCACATCAGAATCGCATGTATATGTGATTTCTATGCGATTACATTGAACTCTGGGGGCAAAATTGTGAATCACACCAAAGTAGCACAGGAAGCTTTTCCAAAGTCCATGCTGAGACACATTGATGTGAACGGCCACCATTGAAAACAATGTGAGCAGCAGAGAAATCCCCATTTTAAGCAATGATACATCCCAATTCAGCAAAGAGACATCCCAATTCAGCAAAGAGACATCCCCCTATATTCAACAAAGAGATGGCCCAATCCAGCAAAGAGACATCCCCATATAGTCAGCAAAGAGATATCTCAATCCAGCAAAGTGACATCCACATATAGCAAAAAAACAGCCAAATACAACAAAGAGACAGTCACAGCCCAATCCAGCAAACAGACTGCCACATCTCAATCCAGCAAAGAGATGGTAACAGCTCAGGCCCACATCCAGAAATGTTGTCAATCAATTCACAAACAAAAATATAATGTCTAACAGCCTGTCTTCAGCCCACAGTGAGCAATCAGTCAGGCAGTCTACATATAATACAGCTCTTCCACATAGCTGAGCTGCGTCTGGCACCCAAACCACCATCCAGTCTACAGGGAGAGGAAGAGTGCAGATGATATCACTCCACCTTCCCCCCTCTCAGGCTGCAGCCAAAGCTAAGTAAGCTGTATCGGCTCACTCCGACCCTGCTAAATCAATAGTATACAGTACAGAGAGTGCTTCTTCCTCACTGTCTCTGATGGAGGTGCCAGAACACCATCCTAGCGCATTCTGCCAGAAAAAAAGCTCTGGGAATTGTGCCATACAAAAGCAATTTCTGACCTCTAGCAACTGGGCTCCATCCTTCTGGTAAGCCTTGATCCATACAAGGTAACAGTGGTGGTAGTTCCATGTTGAGGAAGCCTCACTCAGCCTGCCACACTATGAACTATGGTGTGGGAATAAATAACTATATAATAAGAAGACCTCTGAAACAGTGTGGTCTAACACTTTGGATAGTCATTTGTAAATATATATAATGAAAAACACTTGGTGAATGAGAATATATATATTTTTCAATTAGGTTTTTTTATTTTACCTTTTTTTTTTAAATCACATTGCACTATAAAGTGTGTCAATAACTTACCATGCATTCCAGTGTGATTTAGTGTATATGTATTAGCTGGTGACTTTGGGGTGTCATTAAGAACGAATGGCACAGCAGTGCACCTGCCAAAACATAGCATGTCTTTATACACTGCTGGAAAGAGTGCGATATCTCACTAGTTCCCCCCTCGCATATATGTGAACAGGACCTTACACAGTATGCTGTATTGTACGTCACATACTCTGTACTGATTTACACTGTATCAGTCCTGTACATTACATATCCCGTACTGATTTACACCGAACGCTGTCCTGTATATCACATACTGTATATTGCTTTACAGCAATCCTGTACATGTCGTACTCTGCACTGCTTTACACTGTACATCACAAACTGTATATTGTTCCTCGTGGTGCATTAAAAAAGTTGCTATTTTTGACTGGCGTGTCTGCTATTTCATATATAGTCTCTTTGGAACACATTTCTAAAGCAACACATGCTAATAAAACTGTTAATTGACACTTCTTTTATATGTAAGGCATGCTGCTAACTGGCAGCCAGCCTAATATTACCTTTGCAGCAGTTTGCAGGCTGTGATTTAGTTAGTTCAAATTTAAACTTCTTTTTAATGTTCTCTTTTCCTTATTTGTCTTGCCTCTGTATATACATCCAGAGAAAGCAAAAAACATATAAATTATAATGATGAAGCGTTGTAAAATTTGAAATGATTAAATATTTCTACACTAGAAGCAATTTACTGAGTGCCAACTGTGTTACGCAATAAAGACGTTTCAATGAATGCCACTTTTATAGCTGTTTTAAATAAATAAATAAAACAGATTTTGTTGTCCACACCAGTGAGGTGGATGGAGGAATCCTCCTCACTGTGCCATTGTATTCTGACCCCTTAACTCCTTTGCTGTCAGAATGTATTGATCAGTGGCTGCAGCCAATCGGCTGCTGCTGCTGGCAGATTGAAAAAAAAAATTCTCGATGTAGGGGCCCCCTACACCACCCACACACACGAGGCACACACGAGGCTGACTACAGCGTTCTAGGACACCGAGCTCCTGGCAAGTCCTTGACAGCTGTCAGATCAAGCACACTCTCTCCCTGCTAGCATGAGAGGAACCTGGTCTGCGGCTTCACTCTATCAGCTGATAATGTCTCCGTGTTTCTCCTGTGCTGGGCACCTGTGTTTTTAATGTGTAAGTGTGCTATGTTTTTATTTTCAATAAATGCGTATGCAGTATATGCTGATGGAGGTCTCACGCTGTTGCCATTTTTGTCTTTGAGCTTCCTCTGATCTTCCAGGATGTTGACAGCTGCAGAATTTCTCATCGCATGACCACTTATCCCTGATCTATACTCATCAAAGAGATTTAATTGGAGAGTTGGGAACTTGCTGGATTGTTTGTCTGTTTCATCTCATAGACCAGAGGTCTCAAAACTTTCTAAGCAAGGGGCCAGTTTACTGACCCTTAGGCTTTAGGAGGGCCAGACTGTTGCCAGTGGAAGGAGAAAATGCCCTGATACAGTGCCCCATCATCGGTTTTAATGGGATGAATAATATCCCATTGTTGATATCAATGAGATGTATAGTGCCCCAATGATGGCGTTAGTAGGAGGAACGGTGCCCCTTCATTGATATCAGTTGGTGGAATAGTGCTCCAAGGGCCAGATAAAGGCAAGTAAAGGGCCACATCCAGGCCCCGGGCCGCAGTTTGGAGAACAGTGTCATAGACAATCCAGGTACTTCTTTAGTCTTAGGGTAAACTGCTGCATAAAGAAACAATACTTTGGCATATTTGTATTTCTGAGCAATATCTGTTTGTTGCATAGTTAATTTTGTGTAGCTAAGTTTATTGATTAACATCTGCTTTTATTTCCAGATGAATGAAAAAATAAATTATGTAACTTTTTTTTTTTATGTATATACTTCTTTCAATTGTACACCATGGCTGTCACATTTTTGTTTCCTGGTTTCTGGATCCTGATTCTAATAACAATCTAAACCCAAAAACATAACCCAAAAAACTAAAATAACCTAACAAAAACAAACAAACATATATGCAGTATATACTGTGTGTCTATCTATCTATCTATCTATCTATCTATCTATCTATCTATCTATCTATCTATCTATCTATCCTTTGAAAACACATCAGATCTCAATGGGGAAAAATATCATGCTGGATATCTATACTGTTATGGACTGGATAATGTGATAGGAATGTAAGGATGCCCCATCGTTTGATGGAAATGATAATTATCAATCTATAGAGGACTGAATTCAAAGACACCCTGAAAATCAAAGTGAAAAAAATATGCAACAGGCTAGTCCATTTTGCTGAAATTTCATTGCAGCAACTCAAAATGGTACTCAGTAGTTTGTATGGCCCCCACGTGCTTGTATGCATGCCTGACAATGTCGGGGCATGCTCCTAATGAGACGACGGATGGTGTCCGGGGGTATTTCCTCCCAGATCTAGACCAGGGCATCATTGAGCAGCTGGAAAGTCTGAAGTGCAACCTGGCGGTGTCGGATGGCCCAAAACATGATATCCCAAAGGTGTTCTATTGGATTTAGGTCAGGCGAGCATGGGTGCCATTCAATGGTATCATTTCCTTTATCCTCCAAGAACTGCCTGCATACTCTTGTCACATGAGGCCTTGTCATGCACCAAGAGGAACCCAGGACCCACTGCACCAGCATAGAGTTTGTTAATGGTTTCAAGGATTTCATCCCAATACCCAGTGGCAGTCAGGGTGCCATTGACTAGCCTGTAGAGGTCTGTGCGTCTTTCCATGGATATGCCTTCCCAGACCATCACTGACCCGCCACCAAAACGATCATGCTGATCATGCAGGCAGCATAATGTTCTCCACAGCTTTTACAGACCCTTGACATCTGTCACATGTGCTCAGGGTAAACCTGATCTCATCTGTGAAAAGCACAGGGGGCCAGTGGCGGACTTGCCAATTCTGGTGTTCAATGGCAAATGCCAATCGAGCTCTATGGTGCCGGGCAGTGAGCACAGGGCCCACTAGAGGACACCAGGACCTCAGGCCACCCTCATGAAGTCTGTTTCTGATTGTTTGGACAGAGACATTCACACCAGTGGCCTGCTGGAGGCCATTTTGTAG
Source organism: Staurois parvus (assembly GCF_062004578.1). NCBI lineage: Eukaryota > Metazoa > Chordata > Amphibia > Anura > Ranidae > Staurois > Staurois parvus. The sequence goes on along the minus strand of NW_028319936.1, from coordinate 5,796,132 downwards.
GGCTCTGGCAGTGCTTATCCTGTTCCTCCTTGCACAAAGAAGCAGATACCAGTCCTGGTGATGGGTTAAGGACCTTCTACGGCCCTGTCCAGTTCTCCTAGAGTAACTGCCTGTCTCCTGGAGTCTCCTCTATGCTCTTGAGACAGTGCTGGGAGACACAGCAAACCTTCTGGCAATGGCACGTATTGATGTGCCATCCTGAAGGAGTTGGACTGACAGGTATCGCCTCATGCTACCAGTAGTGACACTGACCCTAGCCAAATGCAAAACTAGTGAAAAACAGTCAGAAAAGATGAGTAGAAAAAAAAATGTCAGTGGCCTCCACCTGTAAAACCATTCCTGTTTTGGGGGTCATCTTATTGTTTCCCATCTAGTATACCTGTTGTTAATTTAATTAACACCAAAGCATTTGAAACTGATTAACAACCCCTGATGCTACTTAACTGACCAAATCAATATCCCAGGAGTTTAATTGACTTGATGCTATACTCTAAAAGTGTTCCTTTAATTTTTTGAGCAGTGAATATATATACTGTATATATTTATATATATATATATATATATATATATATATATACTGTATATATAAACTCACTGGCCACCTTATTAGATACACCTGCTTGGTAACACAAATTGCTCATCAGCCAATCACGTGGCAGCAACTCAATGCATTTAGGCATCTAGACGTGGCGAAGGTGACTTGCTGAAGTTCAAACTGAGCATCAGAATGGGGAAGAGAGGGGATTTAAGTGTTTTTGAACATGCCTTGGTTGTTGGTGCCAGACGAGCCAGTCAGAGTATTTAAAAAACTGCTGATCTACTGGGATTTTCACGCACAACCATCTCTAGGATTTACAGAGAATGGTCAGAAAAAGAGAACATGTCCAGTGATTGGCAGTTGTGTGGACAAAAATGCCTTGTTGATGTCACAGGTCAGAGGAAAATGGGCAGACTGGTTCCAGATGATAGAAAAGCAATAGTAACTCATGACAATATCGACAACAATCTAAGGAATGTTTCCAACACCTTGTTGAATCTATGACATGAAAAATTAAGGCAGTTTTGAAGGCAAAAGGGGGTCCAACCCAGTACTAGCAAGGTGTACCTATTAAAGTGACCGGTGAGTATCTTTCCACACACATGAACTTTAATGCATCCCAGTTTTAATCCATAGGGTTCAATATTGAGTTGGCCCACTCTTTGCAGCTATAACAGCTTCAACTCTTCTGGGAAGGCTGTCCACAAGGTTTAGGAGTGTGTCTATGGGAATGTTTGACCATTCTTCCAGAAGCACATTTGTGAGGTCAGGCACTGATGGATGAGAAGGCCTGGCTCAGTCTCCACTCTAATTCATCCCAAAGGTGTTCTATCGAGTTGAGGTCAGGACTCTGTGCAGTCCAGTCAAGTTCCTCCACCCCAAACTCGCTCATCCTTCTTTTGTGGACCTTGCTTTGCGCACTGGTGCACAATCATGTTGGAACAGGAAGGGATCATCTCCAAACTGTTTCCACAAAGTTGGAAGCATGAAATTGTCCAAAACGTTGGTATGCTGATGACTTAAGAGTTCCCTTTAATGGAACTAAGTGGATAAGCCCAACCCCTGAAAAACAACCCCACACCATAAGCCTCCTTCCACCAAACTTTACACTTGGAACAATGCAGTCAGGCAAGTACCGTTCTCCTGGCAACCACCAAACCCAGACACGTCCATCGGATTGCCAGACAGAGAAGCAAGATTCATTTTTCCAGAGACCACGGCTCCACTGCTCTAGAGTCCAGTGGTGGAGTGCTTTAAACCACTGCATTCGACGCTTTGCATTTATGATGTAAGACTTGGCTCGGCTATGGAAACCCATTCCATGAAGCTCTCTATGTACTGTTGCTGGGCTAATCTGAAAGCCACATGAAGTTTGGAGGTCTTTGGCTATTGATTCTTCAGAGAGTCGGTGACTTCTGCATGTGCTGACCCCGCTCTGTCATTTTATGTGGCCTACCACTTTGTGGCTGAGTTGCTGTTGTTCCCAGTTGCTTCCACTTTGTTATAATACCACTAACAGTTGACCGTGGAATATTTAGTAACAAGGAAATTTTACGGATGAACTTATTCCACCTTTCACATTACCACACTTAAATTCACTGAGCTCCTGAGAGCGACCCATTCTTTCACAAATGTTTGTAGAAGCAATCTGCATGCTTCGGTGCTTGATTTTATACACCTGTGGCCATGGAGGTGATTGGACCACCTTAATCCAATGATATCAAGGGGTGTCCCAATACCTTTGGCAATATAGTGTATCTTCTATTTACAGCTGTAAAAAGAATTCCTTCAGAGAAATATCCATTAGGTCTAATTATTTGCGATCGTCAAAACACGGTCGTGTATCTGAAGCCAAAACATTTTTTTTCTAATTTAATAAAGAGTGGTGAAGGGTTAGAACTCCTGTCAGGTTTTTATTGCTGTGTTTGTCCCCATTAGGGAGATTCATCTATCTATTCATCCTGTGGTTCACTGCAACCAGGACTATAAGAAGAGGAATATTAAAACGTTTTCTGCAATGAACCCTAACGTGACAAAAATCGTCATGCACCATTTTTGACAATACAATGCACTACCATGATTGTGTTTTGTTAAAAAATAATGGCACCTGAAAACATTTATTGTGTGTTACCATGATGCAAAAATGTAAATAGACCCTTAAGGGCTCAAGATCAGCGACATCACACTTAGGTGCACATAACATGTGCTGTAACAATCAGGGGCGGATTGACAAATCATGGGGCCCCCGGGCAATAGGGGAGCATAGGGCCCCTGTGTCCTTGCCCAAACTCAAAAAAGCCTATGAAAAAGGTACCAGGGGCATGTCATGGGGCCCCCTACTGACCCCGGGCCCTCGGGCAGTGCCCAAATGGTCAGTCTGCCTCTCGTAACAATGTATCCCAGTGCTTGTCTTTTTTTCCAGTTTTTAACTTCAATTTCTATATATAGGTGCTTGACTTTATACACTTATGGCCATGGAGGTGATTGGAGGTGTCCCAATACGTTTGGCAATATAGTATATGTATATATATATATATATATATACACACACACAACTAGGGGCTAATTTTCTTTTTTTTTATTCTTTTAGAAATGTCCCACAACCTGTTAAAAAAAGAGTAGTTCTTCAAATATCACCTTCAGTCCAGAGCTGTCCCTATAGTATATCTTTTTTGATACTACAAGTATTCAGTCTTTTGGAATGAATGATGTCTAGTGTTACTCAATAAGGAAGACTAAGAAATTATTATAAGTGCAGGAGGTCATGGATTTGCCCCTTGGCGGGGCATCACCATGGTGCCTTGCTTTCACTGTGTAAATGCGCAGAGTGATGACATCTTTATGTTAGCATTGAACTCTGCATCACTGAGGAGAATCCAGCCCAAAGAGGAAAAGAGGGAGAGAACCCTGCAGCATCACTAAACCATCCTGAAGACTTCAGAAAGCTAATTATAGCTTACAGTCTGTGAGAGCCAGAAATCTTGCTTGTTTGTAGGTGACCAAATACTTATTTTCCACCATAATTTGCAAATAAATTCTTTCCAAATCAGCCAATGTGATTGTCTGGCTTTTTTTTCTCATTTTGTCTCTCATAGTTGAGGTCTACCTATGATGCCAATTACAGGCCTCTCTCATCTTTTTAAGTGGGAGAACTTGCACAATTGGTGGCTGACTAAATACTTTTTTTCCCCACTGTATCTAGGAAAGAATCCAGGCCTTTTTTAAAGCAATCCACAGAACCAACTCTTGTGGACTGAGGACCATCCAGCTCAAAGAAGAGGCAAGGAGGGAGAGAACTCCTCAACTACCACCTCTACGCCGATGACACGCAAATCTACCTCTCTACCCCTCGCCACACCCCTTCAGTCTCCGCCCGAATCACCCGCCTACTGAACGACATATCAGACTGGATGCCACTCCACTTCCTCAAATTAAACCTTTCCAAAACTGAGCTCCTAATTTTCCCCCCAGCCCACGACCGCCCTCCCCACCCTCTCCATCACGATCAACAACGCCCCCATCAGTCCCACCTCGCAAGCCAAAGTCCTAGGTGTCACTCTAGACTCAAATCTGTCCTTCCAACCCCATGTCCAATCGCTGGCAAACTCATGTAGGCTCCACCTCAGCAACATCTCTAAAATACGTACGTTCCTAACCCCAGACACTACTAAACAACTCGTTCACTCCCTTATTATTTCACGACTCGACTACTGCAACTCCCTCCTCACCGGCCTACCTCATCACAGACTATCCCCGCTTCAGTCAATCCTGAACTCAGCGGCCAGACTCATCCACCTTACCAACCGCTCTGCATCTGCCACCCCCCTCTGTCATTCCCTCCACTGGCTTCCGATTGCCCAACGCATTAAATTCAAACTACTAACATTGACGTACAAAGCCATTCATAGCATTGCCCCAAACTACCTCACCGACCTGATACCCAAATACCACCCAACCCGTACTCTTCGCTCCTCACAAGAGCTCCTACTTTCTAGCTCCCTGGTCTCCTCCTCCCACGCCCGACTGCAGGACTTCCCCCATCTTCTGGAACTCACTACCCCGATCCATTAGACTGTCACCTACCCTCCTCACCTTTAGGCGCACCCTGAAAACCCACCTCTTCAGAGAAGCCTACCCCACCCTCACATAACAGCCGATCTCCTCCACTCCTCCCACCACTCCATCCCCCACAGCCACTTCCTCCTGTACCACTATCCCCTCCCTCCTATATTGTAAGCTCGAAAGAGCAGGGCCCTCGAACCTCTCATATATTGTCTTGTTACTGTATTGTCTCATGTACTGCCCCCCACTATATTGTACAGCCCTGAGCAAACTTTTTGGCGCTATATAAACACTGTATAATAATAATAAACCCTGTGGCATCACCTAACCATCCTGAAGACTTCAGAAAGCTAATCATAAAAACTGCATAACATACATTACTTGCAGGAGACCTCTGGGAGGAGGGGAAGAGGCCTGGGGAGAACAGAGCCCAAAGTTGAACTTAACATTTTCACAGCTCTTACTGTAAAGAAACCTTTCCGTATTTGGAGATTAAATCTTTTTTCCTTCAGACGTAAAGAGTTCCCCTTTTTCTTTGTGGTTTATGGCTTTTCCAAACCCCCGTAACTGAAATGTTTGCTGGTCAGTTTGGCCTGATAAGGGAAATAAAAAAATAACAGATCTACTGGCAGGATCAATAAGTAATAAAATGTTGCTGATGGGGGACTCAAAAAAAAACTGCATACAAGTACTATCAACAGACTGAATAACATATATCATTAACTTTAGTTCCACTTTAACAATTAATGATGTATGTGTGTTGCAATTAATACCTTTAAATAATGAGCACATCTCAGAATACCTTAGAAGTAGCAGATCATCACAAAAGGCCCTGAAATGTGAATATTACTCACTTTTTTATTTCAGACTGGCTGACAATATTATATGTGTTGCTTATATTTAATTCAATTAATAATTTCAACAAACAATAAAAATATATTTTACATATTGTGGGTATTGTCTGTCCATCTTTACAATTTCCCAATCCAGTTGTCTTTGTATGTTATTAGTCTCTAAGAATTGCATTCCTCGCAGTGACAAGAAAGAATATAGCGGTATGTAGCTGTAAGACGAAGGCCTCCAGAACAGCGCAGACGGATGGCTTTTAACTTGGAAGTCTGAGGTCTGCAGCAATAGCATGTGGAACGAAAGGGCTGCTTTAAAACAGTGCTGAAGGAGACCAGAGGGTCAGAACGAGACGTTTGACTGCAGCGTCCTTCACAACGAGCAAGCAACACCATCTGCAGGGAAAAAAAAGATATAATGTTTAAATATCTAAACAGATTAGAAATACTGAAAGGGCAATTGTACTTTGAAAGAAGAGTCTAAAAAGGCTATCTACAAACATCAGATGCAGTAGTTACCGTATTGCACTGCCCTGACCATTTGCTTTTTTTTTGGAGGGTAGCATAAAAGGGGGAAGGGTAATTAACAACTTTGGTACTAGAGCAATTTTTTTATTTGTTGTACACATGAAAAATCTGCATTTTTTGCTAGAACATTTACTTAAACACCAAGTACATTGTATGTTTTCTGAAAGTAAAGGCCCGGTAGGATAAAAAAAAAATAGTAGTTGCAATTTTTTTATTTAGCATGATTTGTGCAACTGTTTATCAAACACAAATTTTCAGAAAAAAAATATAGTAAATGAATTTTAGTACAAACACACACAATAATATACACATTTTTTGTAAAAAAGAAAAAAAGATGGGGTTGTATTGAGTAAATAGAAACCAAAAATGTCAAGTCTTAAAATTGTGGGCTCTCATGATATTGAAAAAATCTCCATAGGTGACACTTTAAAACCCTTTACAGCTCATCAGAGCTTTTAGAGTTTAGAGTTAACTGTGAGCTGTGGTGCTAGAATGATTGGTCCCACTCCAACATATATGGGGATACCTCTAATGTGTAGTGCAATTGTGGTTTGCATACATCTGTGCACCCTATGCTGCATAAGCATTTGTAGGTGGGTACAGGGTAATGGGGGTTGTTTAATTCTATTTATACATTTTATTATAATTTTTTTAAACTTTGATTTAATGTAACGTTATTGCTATTACAATGGGTTAACAGTTCCTCATGTGATAGCATTGAGCAGGTGAGAGGTAACTTTTATGGAGTCATTTGGGTTCCCTCAATGACTTCCAATGTCTCCCTTGACCTCGAAAGCAACTAGCCAAGCACAGTTCATGCTTGTTTGGATGCTTTCGCTGAAAATGAGTAAATCATCATCACTTCTGCCTTCATTTGCTGCAGAGGAGATCGAGTAACAGATGTTCCTTGGTCTCCTCCCACCTGGCATCCTGAAGCCAGCTGATGTGGTTCCAGGCTCCATCTAAGAGCAAGAGAGCCTAAGAACCAGGTGGGAGATCCAGGCAGAAGAAGCCACACAGCCAAGAAGCCAAGAAGACACATAGAAGAAGCCACACTTTTGCTTTACAGCCAGGAGCCAGTTGAGGAAAACAGGCACAAGCTGATGGCTACTACTGCAGTCATCAGCTTTTACATAACCCTTCACTCTTTGGACTGAAATGGTCAAAGATTATCTAGACTAAAGAACATATACAGTATATAACATTTTCCACCTTGTTAGTCCTTAAATGTGGTGGCTGAATTTTTTTTTTCTTTTTTCCATTTTTATTACCTGGTGATCCTGTCAGTAATACAAGTCCTGTCCTAGGGTGATGATTACTGCAGTGCATGTAGGAGCAGTGTTGTCACTGTAGGACAAGAAGTGTGTTAGGGACTACTACAGATCACCTCCCTCTCTTCTCTTCACTATCACACTATGTTCTGTAGTCCACAGAGATAAACTGAGAAGGGCTGATAAGACTTCGTGAATTGATGCAGGGTGTACGGGACACAGGACAGCATTGGATTTCTGCCAGGATCAACAGCATTCATCAAATAGTTACAACAACGAGCTCTCAATGGTATATTTATTAAACCAAAAAGAACAAATCAGATCCTTGTTAGGGTTTACATGCTCTTGAATGTCATACAGTTGCCCTACAAACCACCAGTAAACATACCCTTCAAGTGTTGTTTTCACAGCACTCACTGACTGTTATGTAAGTTTCAGGAATATAACTGAAGATTCAGGGGACATTTATTAAGAAAATAGTTGATGCATCTGAAAATGTGGTACATTTTACGTATCTGTCATTGACAGACTTATCATACCGTTGCAGTTCAGTGTAAAAATCATTTGAATACATGGCAGGCAGCTTTGCTACACTTTTGCGAAATTGCCACAGATATATATATATATATATATATATATATATATATATATAATTTTTTTGTTTGTTTATTTGAGATTTTTTTCTTTAGATTATTTCTAGGTGATAGAATATGGTAAACATCACTTCAAGACTAAATTGAGAGAAAATAAACTAAAAAAACTAATTAATCCAATTTGTCCTATGTTTTGCTGAATTCCTTGCAAGCTTCTTCCTCCAAACCCCCTCCTCCCATCACCACTGCTGTAATATTCTGGTACGGCAGGGTTAATAGAACAGAGAGAAATGTGACAGGTACTCATCAAGAGTGCCTGACTATACCTGACCTTTCTGCCGAGCTCTGCTGTAGCTACAGCTTATATGAATGAAATGTGATATACAAATAAAGGACGGGCAAATGATTGAAATATAGGACTGATAAATGTAGGACTAATGCCTAGTACGCACAATGAAAAAATCGAATGATTAATACTGTCTTCGGAGCAATTTTCCGATAATCTGATTATTAGTACACAGCTTTCGAGAGTCGATCACAACAGTTCAAATTATCCAAAGAGACAAAAGCGGAAAATTTTTCCGTACGAAAACAGTACAGTTTTTGTTTAATCAGTATGGTATTTTGCCTATAGAAGACTAAGCATGACCAAGACCATGCATGCTCAAAAACAAAAGAATACATTACAAAACAATACTTGACATTATCATGATACTTTGTATTGTGTGTTACAAGAATTTTTGTATGTTTAGTAACCTATTTCTGTTCGACATGAGACTAGCTTGAAAAAAAAAAAACAGAATATCATTTCGATATCATGTGTACGAGGCTTAAGAAACAAAGCAATTCTTACAGAGATAGAAACAACTGCAAATACAGTTCCAAGAGTCACAGATATAAATACATACTGTAAGTAAGCCACGTACCATCTCTAAGTTGGTTTCGACATGGATCTTCATATAAATACAAATCAAATGGAAATGCACAATGCAGGTGTCTTTATTGTAAAACCTCTACTTTTAATAAAACCGCTCTATTTCTGTCAGGGGTAGATAATGCTCCAGGAAACAATTTTCATTTATAAATACGGGCTTGTCCTACGGAAAACTATGAACCATCTTTACCTATCTCATTAATGGTGGAAAATAGATACGAACAGCACAAAAAAGGCTTATCAACTGAAATCATATGAACTAAATTCCTTCACTCTTCCTATGTTTTTTTTAAAGTTATAGCAATGATAACAGATAATCTATCCACTTCCATGCTTATGGCAGGAAATGTCACACCTAATTTATTGGAAACACTATATTTTTAGATTTAAATATGTGTATGCTGTGCATTTTTACTACATGAAGTGAATTATGTCATGCTGCAGCTCTTAAAGTGAGCCTGATCTGGATCTAAATGTTTTAAGCTACCAACCATACTGAAGTGCTGATACCTTGTCATATCTGTGTAAGACCCCATTCACATCAGAAGACAGAAGGTGGAAATGCCACCCAATGGAACCCAGCCTCTATATAGAGAGATAAAGATATGGCTTCAGCCTGAACACATCCTGGCCATGCTCCTCTGACATGTTTCACCCCGCCTATGGGGCTTAATCATAGAAAGGTGGGGTGGAACATGCCAGAGAATCATAGCCAGGAGGAGCTCAGGCTGAAGTATTTTCTTTATCTCTGAGTATAGTGGCTGTGTTCTGGTGTGCAGCATTTCCACCCTCTGTCTTTTGATCTATTTCAGCTAGCCTGGATGAGCTTGTTTGAATGCCAGCATACGATCTGTGCTTTGGACTTCAGGGGGAAGTTTTGCAGTTTTTTTAGATCCCATTCACAGTTGCGAATAAGACCATTTGTGATAAGCTGTGGGAGACCAAACAGGGGTTCTCTGTGGTCAACTGCGAGAAAGAATCCCCTTTGACAGCAATGGCAGGGCGATTGTTCCCACAGAAATTCATGGTCAGGGGCGGACTGACCATTGGGGAACTCGGGCACTGCCCGAGGGCCCGGGGTCAGTAGGGGGCCCCATGAGATGTCCCTGGTACCTTTCACAGGCTTTTTTGGGTGTGGTTTGAGTGTGGGCGAGGACACAGGGGCCCCATGATCCCATATTGCCCAGGGGCCCCATGAGTTGTCAGTCCGCCCCTGTTCATGGTTGATTACATACATTGACTTATGCAGAGGTTACCTGCACATTATTGGCCCTTGACACCGAACGTCTGTCTCCAGAGCTTATCATCCACAGGTAACCACTACATGAGCAACTACATGCAATCAACGATGAATAGCTGCAGGAGCTATCAGCCTCACATTTCTTTTAATAGAGCATCATTCCTGCAGCTGAGTGCAGGGAACTTCCACTGGGTCTCCTGCAGATAATCACAAACGGCCCCATCTGCAACTGTGAATGGGGCCAGAGCCTTGTTATTCCCATTTCTCTGTGGACCACCCTCTGGATATGAATTAGTTTTAATTATGCTTAGTTATAGAATAAATAAAAAATAATATGTAATTCAAATATTTTTTCCACTTTATAGGTTTACTGCAGCTTTAGCTAGGATTAGACTACAGAACAAGCCTCTGATCTGCACTTAGGCTCTACGAGCCATGTTTGTGCGGGCACAGCAGCCCACTTATTTGAATGAGCTGCAGCGCCTGTGGTTCATGCAGGAAAAATGTTCCTGCAGCATTTTTGAAATGCAACATCAGGGAAATTGCATAGTGCCATTTACCTGCTTGCTGATCACTACCTTATCCTGTTCCTTGTATACTGTACCCTGTATCTTGGTATATCTCTGCTTCCCTTGTTCCCAGTCTGGATCATGCTCTGTTTATGTCAGCTTCCCTCCGTATTTACATAATGTATATACACTGCTCAAAAAAATTAAAGGAAGACTTTTTAATCAGAGTATAGCGTCAAGTCAATTAAACTCCTGGGATCCCCCTCAAGCAGAGAGGGTTGTTAATCAGTTTCAGCTGCTTTGGTGCATTAGATGGGCAACAATGAGATGACCCCCAAAACAGGAACGGTTTTACAGGTGGAGACCACTGACATTTTTTTCCTTACTCATCTTTTCTGATTGTTTTTCTCTAGTTTTTCATTTGGCTAGGGTCAGTGTCATTACTGGTAGCATGAGGCGATACCTGGACCTTACAGAGATTGCATAGGCAGTCCAACTCCTCCGCAATGGCACATCAATACGTGCCATTGCCAGAAGGTTTGCTGTATCTCGCAGCACAGTCTCAAGAGCATGGAGGAGATTCCAGGAGGCAGACAGTTACTCTAGGAGAGCTTGACAGGGCCGTAGAAGGTCCTTAACCCATTACCAGTATCTGCTCCTTTGTGCAAGGAGGAACAGGATGAGCACTGCCAGAGCCCTACAAAATAACCTCCAGCAGACCACTGCTGTAAATGTCTCTGACCAGTCAGAAACAGACTTCATGAGGGTGGCCTAAGGTCCTGATGTCCTCTAGTGGGCCCTTGGCTCACCGCCCAGCACCATAGAGCTTTATTGGCATTTGCCCTTGAACACTAGAATAGGCAGGTCCACCATTGGCACCCTGTTCTTTTCACAGATGAGAGCTGGTTCACCCTGAGCACATGTGACAGATGTAAAAGGGTCTGGAGAAGCCGTGGAGAATTTTATGCTGCCTGTAACATCGTTCAGCATGACCGTTTTGGTGGTGGGTCAGTGATGGTCTGGGGAGGCATATTCATGGAGGGATGCACAGACCTCTACAAGTTAAACAACGGCACCCTGACTGCCATTAGGTATTGGGATGAAATCCTTGGACCCATTCTCAGACCCTACACTGGTGCAGTGGGTCCTGGGTTCCTCCTGGTGCATGACAATTCCTGGCCTCATGTGGCGAGAGTATGCAGGCAGTTCCTGGGGGATGAAGGAATTGATACCATTGAATGGCCCCCACACTCACCTGACCTAAATCCAATAGAACATCTCTGGGATATCATGTACTGTACTGAGTGGCTTCCTCCATGATGGGATTCGCATTGGCATCTTGCCTCTAAAGTCCCTTTGAGGACTTACATGCTTGTTTTTATTCGCTGTTTGTGAGTACCATTCTTTTATTTAATAAATTTTGGTTACTGAGGTAATGCGCAAGGTTGGTGCGCTTTTCTTTTGTTGTTCTTCTTCACAGTTTTGGTCCATCCAACACTGCTAGGTTGCACCTCAGACTGTCCAGGAGCTCAGTGATGCCCTAGCCCAGATCTGGGAGGAAATACCCCAGGACACCATCCGTTGCCTCCTTAGGAGCATGCCCTGACAATTTCTGGCATGCATACAAGCACGTGGGGGCCATACAAACTACTAAGTACCATTTTGAGTTGGTGCAATGAAATTTCAGCAAAATGGACTAGACTGCTGCATCATTTTTTCACTTTGATTTTCGGGGTGTCTTTGAATTCAGTCCTCTGTCGGTTGATAATTTTCATTTCCATCAAACAATGGGGCATCCTTGCATTCCTAACACATTACCCAGTCCATATCAGGATAGATATCCAGCATGTTATTTTCCCCATTGAGATCTGATGTGTTTTCAAAGTGTTCCTTTAATTTTTAGTTAGGTCATTGGTTTGGTATTGCTTCACTGTCACATTTATTTTTCATATTTAAATTTTGGTTTGATTATGGTCTCTTGGTGGTGGAGTGTTATTTGCATTAACAAACTTTATTTTAAACTTACTCAGTCTGATTTCAGCTTCCTAAATACAGCTACACTGAACTGGTTATCTCTGCAGCCACTGAATACCTGCACTTGGTAACCTTTACAGGGAAGTAAATTTAGGTGAAAGGGGTAACAGCCTCCAAGGTGCAGAACAATGTGAGCCAATAGGTTCCATACATAATCAAGCATTCAACAGGTTTGATAAATGGCAGCTGCGTGCATTATTGTAAATGAACAGGGTCTTTATACCTTGTCTTTATACCTTTCTGTATTATAATTAAACATTTTTTTAGATTTTCAAATAGAAAACACGTACAGCATTCAACATGAATCAGTAAGGTGGAATGTATTCACAACAATATCTGGAAGTCAATAAACCATCACTAAAAGCTGACAGAAAAATGATATAAAAGTTTTGTTGTTCAAGGATAGCCATTCAAGGTACCTTGCGAAGCAGCAATTTCCATATTAGAGGAGGAATGGTAGCATAACATATGCAACCATAAATTTATAACGCCTAACAATAATAATATACTTGCTCAAAGATGCCTCCATGTGTACCAACAACTACCCAGATATTATATCCATCTCTACAATTAATGTGCTACAAAGTAAATCAGAATCTGAATAAAAGTAGTAAGAAAGAAAAAAGAAAACAAAGTGGGGAATAGATAGAATGAGAAAAGGGAAATGCAGAACTCTCCACTCTCCAGAATCCCACCGTCCTCCAGTATGGAGGAAGTGATTGCTATTCAGAAGGTTCTGGGTCTTCGATAAGATGCCAGAGCTCCCAAATCTTATTGTGTTTTTCAAGGGTATTAGCCATGCTGTAAGGCAGGGGTGTCAAACTGGCAGTCCTCCAGCTGTTGCGAAACTACAAGTCCCATCATGCCTCTGCCTTTGGGAATCGTGCTTGTAACTGTCAATCTTGCAATGCCTCATGGGACTTGTAGTTTGGCAACAGCTGGAGTGCCGCCAGTTTGACACCTGTGCTGTAAGGGATTCCATCAGTTCAACAGCTTTAATTCTGGCGTATATATCAACAGAGGAAGGGGGTTCTCTCTTTTTCCAATGTGGTGCCACCAAGCACTGTGGTGCAGTAACAATATGACATGCCAATTTTTTAGCAGTTTTAGAGAGAATAGGTGGGAGCAAACCTAGTAAGAATACTTTAGACAGAATGGGAAAGCTCAAATCAAATAAACGTTGAAGTAGGTGGTGGACTGACTGCCAGTATGATTCAAGACATCGACTTTGCCAGAATATGTGCAACAAGGAACCTCGGTTTCTGAAGCATCTTCAGCAGCGGTCACTAGCTGTTGGATAAATAGCATGTAAAAGCTCAGGTGTTAAGTATCATAAATGGAGGATTGTAGAAGTATTTTTCTTTTAGAGTGCACATTTAGAGGTATTTGCAGCCTAGGACCAAAACACTTGCCAAGCTTCTAAGGAGAATTCCTCGCTAACAGTCCTTTCCCATTTGCACATGAAAGCATGTTTCCCCTGTGTTTGCTTTGGGAAACTATTAAGAATTTTGTAAATATCGGAGATTAAACCCTTTTGGGAGGGGCCCACTAGAACTAATCTCTGAAAGGGAGTCAATTTGAAAAGTTGTAGCGTGAGGGCAATGGAGTACGCATAGTGACGTATCTGTAAGCATCCATAGTGTGCTCAGCACAGTATATTATACTTTCTGAGTATATCAAAAGTAAGCAATTTTCTCATTCCAGGATCAACCAGATAGTCAAAGTGGAATAGCTTTTCTGACATCCTTGGAGAGGACATCTGGGAGATTAGACTATCTGGCACTTTGGGGTTAAACAAAAAGGTAGTCATGAGGGATGCTTCACACATAAGAGAATGTTTATGTTTCAAAATTCTCCACAATCCACGTAAAAGTGACATAGAGTGCAGAAGATAAGAAGAGTCAATATCTTCTGCATCAGCATTACACAGTAAGTTATTAGAGTGAACAGGAGCTAACCAAAATTTTTAGACCTCTGTCGAGCGGTTGTATATGAAAAGTGGGACCCAAGAGGCTACACCACATAGTTGAGTTGCATAGTAATATCTCAATAAATTTAGAAATGCTGTGTTGGCTATCCTGTCTTTTATAGTCTTTTATATGAAATTCAGGAGGTCCGTCTGAAGTTATTTAAGGTGTGATGGGGGTACAGGGATCAGTAATGTTGCAAAGAGGATAAAAAGTTTAGGCAGTATAGTCATTTTGATAGAGGCAATACGTCCGAGAAGAGAAATGTGATGACTCTTCCATTGTGCTTGGAGTGCTTGTATGGACTTAAACAATGCTTGAACGTTTTGTAGATAAGTGTCTCATAAGTAGCCCTTTATACCTTAATAGCATCTCAGCTGTCCACAAGCAAGTCAGCAAAAGTGGCTAAATATAACTTACAAATTAGCACTCTCAGTAGGTTGTAGAACAACACACATAAGGACAGCAGTGCTCAGCCATCCAGACTGTGAGAGCTTTATTACTGGTGCTCGGACTGAAGGAACATTAAACTCCACAGGTCATCTGGATAGGCTGTAGAATAGCCCATTTAAAAGCAGACTCAAAGATCTATTAACTATCATGCTTAACAACAAAATTCAAGTTGTTTAAAAATGCCTTACTTCTTGGTGTATTGTATAATGGATTTAAGAAGATTGGAAATTCCTTCTAGAGTTCTCTTTAAAGTAAATGTCCAGTCAAAAGCTAACTAAGCTTAAATTTACACCAACCCATATTCTAAGTCCTATGCTAATTGCTCTTTAAAGGAAAGATGTGTATACTTACCTGGTCTAAGGGCACTCTGGTCCAATCACATGATCTGATCCCAGCGATCCCACATGATCTCTCCTCTACCCTGAAACTGGATGATGGGGAGGTCATATGACCATACCAGTGCACTCTTAGATTAGGTAAATATACACATCAATCCTTTACAGGGTAGTTAGCATAGGGTTAGAATTGGGGTAGGAGCAGGCTAGTTAGCTTTTGAATGGACAACTACTTTAAGCCATGCAATAGTCCAATATATAAAGCAACAAATGACTGAGCTGGGGGGCAGTGAGGCATTTGTCCCCTGGGTAAGTACAAATAGTATATTTTGGGCTGGTGGCCTGGAGTGGAGATGCTTCCTCATTTAGACTTCAGTCAAAGCAAGCTCTGCAGTCTTTGACAGCTGATTGGTGTTATATAACCAGTTCTTGTTTAGACCTGCAATCTTTTAATATCTACCTATTTTGGTATGTGCCAAAATGCAGAGGCTGCAAAGGAAATCATTGCTAGGAGAATTTAAAACTGAAATATGTTGCCCTCCTTTTTAAAAAGTTGATTAATAAGGATTTTTTGCAATGATACTATATTGTATTTAGCATTTTAATGAGTTGAGTTCATATAATTTCCCAGAACAATAGTTGTCATTTTTAGCTCATAAAATGCTTCAATGTTTACGAGTCATCCTCAATGACGATGTTTTTCAGCATATATACTGTATATGTTAAAAGGTTACAATATCCACTTTTTACCATGGCCACCAATCACAGGAGTACCACGACACACTTGGTAGAGTGCAATTCCTTTAGTCCCTATCATGAAAGAACCATTTGGTTTTGTTTGCTTTCTAGGCCAAAAGCTCCTAGTCTACTCTTGCTGTGACTCTAACTTACTTGAGCATCTCTTTAGTCACTCACTGTACATTATTAATAGTAGTAGTAATATTTCAGTGTTGTACATTAGCTAATGTAATAACTGTTAGTAGTCTGAGTGTTTAAGGTGTCAAGTCTGTAAATAAATGTTTGAGTTGCATCCCTTTTGGCTGTATTTGTACTAAAATGGACACCATGAAAGTGTGTTTCATTGATTTTCTATAGGCTTGGCTCTTTAAGATTGGATCTACAAAGTTGAGTTAGTTGTTGGTCAGATTTTTGTTGCCTAAAATTCTTTTCAACCCAAAATATTCAGTTTTCTATAAACCTAGCTTTTAATTGATGGTTCTACAGATCAATGTGATGATAGCCTGTTTGTTAAACGGAGAGAAGACCTATGCAGTCTGGATAAAGGACTGTCAACCACAAATATTCCTAGTTGCCTTCTTGCTAATTCGGCTTACATCCATCTCTGTTTACAGTATAATGGGTAGTTGTGAGTGATTTGACCACAGTGGATTTGAATGCGATGTAGGCCACCCCAGTTTGTAAATGTGTTTGGTTTCTGCACAATTCATTCATCTCTATTTGAAAACGATAATGCCGTACAATATAAAACACTGATTTATACAGCTGCTCAGAGTCAGTAAAATAACATGGCAACCTTTGCTATTTCTTTTCCTCAGTATTGTTTATTTAAAATTTTCCTGGGGATTTCCTATAAACCCATAAAGCAATACACTTTAATTGTCTCATTTTAGCTTCTACAAAAACATTAATCCTTTGATACAATTGGACATGAATACTTATAATCAGCGGTATAAAAGGGATCTTGTAGGACTTAAAAGTACATTTTTACATGTGTCTCCTTCACAAATGTTTTATGTCTTGTTGGAAGAGAGCTGGATGTTTATGACAAAACTGATTATTGCACATTGGTATTACATTACTGATTTCATGAAATAAACTGCTGTTTTACAAAATAATTCAAGCCTAAGACAATATTCTTCATAGCTGAATGGTTTTGCTCTCCAGCTATGGGATTTAATTTGGAAAATTTTACATTTTCTTGTTTCCTAAGCATGTCATTGTTTCTGCACTTTAATTCTTTAATGGTAAGTATGGTAATGAAGGGCTGATTTGCAACAGATTGCTAGTATTCTGAATTTCTGTAAAATTCTCATTTATCCTCTTGACCTCCAGGATTTACCCCCCTTCCTGACCAGGCCATTTTTTGCTATACGAAACTGCGTTATTTTAACTGGCAGTTGCACAGTCATGCAATGCTGTACATAAATAACATTTATGTAATTTTTTTTCCACAAATAGAGCTTTCTTTTGGTGTTATTTGATCACCTCTGGGTTTTTTTATTTTTTGCGCTATAAACAAAAAAAGACTGAAACTTTTTGGGAAAAAAACTGTATTTTTTACTTTCTGCTCCAATAAAAAAATGTAAAAAAAATTTAAAAAATCAAATTGCTTCATAAATTTAGGCCAATATGTATTCTGCTACATATTTTAGGCATAATAATCGTATATTGATTGGTTTGCACAAAAGTTATAGCCTCTACAAACTAATGATGGAAATTATTTTTATACTTGTAATGGCACCGATCAGCCACTTATAGCGGAACTGCAATTGTGCGCCGGACAATTGGACATTAACTGATGCTAACTGGTGCTTTGTGGGCACCAGTAACACTAATACAGTGATCAGTGCTAAAAATATGCACTGACACTGTACTAATCACACTGGCTGAGAAGGGGTTAAACATCTAGGGTGATCATCTAGGCCACTGGGGTGTCAAACTGGTGGCCCTCCAGCTGTTGCGAAACTACAAGTCCCATCATGCCTATGCCTTTGGGAGTCATGCTTGTAACTGTCAATCTTGCAATGCCTCATGGGCAACAGCTGAAGGGACACCAGTTTGACACCCGTGATGAGATTCCAAATCCTACTAGCCTACAGCATATTGGCAAAGCATTGTAAGGTCTCAGTGAGGGAACTGTGTGTTTTTTCCAAAGATAAGGTGTTTGCACCCTTATTGGTTTTATCCACTAATAGGGTATAAATTAAAGTTTTGATAAGGGCAAAGGTTAGGGTCCAGATACCATTTTAACATGAACTCATAGGTTTACTGTTAGGGTTCAGGCAAAAAATATCTCCTATAATAAAAGTTGTCTGAAATAGGATGTTTCATTTTAAAAGCTTAAAATTGCCAAAAGCTTTGATTCAGAGATTAGATTTTGTTTTAGGGCTCAAGTGGGAGCTAGGTACCAGTATTAGCACTAAGTTAGTGATCAGGCACATGGCTTGCACAATGTAAGTTTCACTTTATACTCTTGGTCCTTAAAAATCAACATACTATATGATGAAAGTCTAACAACTGTCTTGCAGCAAGTCTTCCCAGTTGATATTTATAATGCACTATGACAAATCTATCAGAGGACACAACTATTTAGCTTAGCAATGGCCTTGGAATTTGGTCAAAACTTTTGTTAAAAATGGTGAGAGCATGTGAATCAGGTTGTCGGCCACCATGCAAAGTTGATATGTTTATTATACAGTAACATTGGCATTAAAAGTTTACACTTTAAGGACTCGTTCACATCATGGTGCAGAGATGTTGGTTTTCTGCTCGCATTTTGGAAGGGCACAACGAAATTATTTGTTCTCTATGTGCCCCAATTGTTCTTTATGTTCACACCACAACGCTAGTATCTAGTATTTTGTTTTTGCGCAGGTATCTGCAACATGTATCGCTCAAAACTGGTATGCAACTGAGGCAGAGTCTGGCTGTTTAAAGTGGTACTAAAATATAAATAAAAAATGATGAAGTCTGTCACTAGCAGTAGCAAAGCAGTCTTTGTAGCTTGATTTTACCCGTTGATATTGCTTTCATTTTTCAATTCCTTTAACAACCCAAGCTATGCAGCAGAAGTAGAGGTTAAAGAGTTGATACAAACCATTTAACAATGACAGGGGTGATTACAATTGTCAGTTTTTTATCAATTATGTAAAAACTTTAACCCTAAAGGGAAAAAAAATTTCTGTAACTGTTGCAAATTTATTAATTGGAGTTTTATTTTAATTTGTTAGCCGCTTTAGTAAAGTCTATCTAAATCTGCTCTTCCATTTAACACTACCCTCTCCAGACAGTGCTGCTGTCCAAGGGTGACTCCATTGCTCATCCATAGATAAAGGAGTCACCCTAAGACAGTAAATGTATTACTTGCCAGATCAACAGGTTAAAATTAAGGAATAAAAGCCTAAAAAAAAAAGAAAAGAAATTCAGTCACCACATTTAAAGTATAACTAAAGGCAAACTTTTTCTTTAAAGTGTAGAGGGACTAGCACACCTGTCAGTTTTGTATTGCTGTCTTTGCACCTATTAGGAAGATTCAGCCTCTATTTATATTTATTTACTTATAATATTAAAAGAGAAGTGCAGGATTTAAAAAAAAAAAAATAGTCAGATGCTGCATCTGTCCCCTGTAGGATCTACACCAAGAACTGAGCGATCAAAGACTGCTGGTCACTTGGTCCTCATTATTCAGTGAGCAGAGTGTGGAGGCTGTCAGCACCCCCCCCCCCAGCACTTAAGGGGGTACCGAGCTGTGTAGTGGCTAGGAGTGACTTGCTCAACCTCTCAGCAGCACACTGAGAGTCTGAGCCAGCTGCCAGTCAAGCATGTGGGTGCATCCCATCATTATTGTCAGGAGTCCTGCAATGACTGGGCCTGCTCTGTAATGTAGGTGGATGTGTTCTCATGCTTAGCATGGTCAGTTTGAAATAGGAAAGGAGAATTGGCAGGATTATCAGGTATTGTACACAAAGGAAGCAATGCAAAGAGAAAAGGACACTTTTTAAAACAAGTACTTCGTACAACAGTCACATATCAGGAATGTTGGGGTAACATGATCTTTAAAATCACCATACCATATACCATAGACAGGAGGAAGAACAGAAAGTTGAAGAAGTGCTTTAGAGAAGATATAAACACCCTGGATGAGGTACTGTAGTGATTAAGCATTTGTAGCAAGAGGATAATGTCCTGTATGGCTGGTATGCCAGGGACCACAAGGACCAAGGAACCTGGCAGTATTATATGAGCATTATTTAGAATTAAGTAGACTGGAAAGAGACCATATACAGTTTTGCACCTTTGGGTCTTCACCTAAAGATAAAGAAATTAGATTTGCTGTGCTGCCATGCAGCAAATCTAATTTCTTTAGTGATACACAATTCTTTGTGTTTTATTGCTAGCGGCAGCCTCTGGATTGCCATCTAACCACTGCGCAGGATTTTGAAGCTATTCACCTAAAGATAGCCATACACATATACATTTTTTTGCTCAGTTATTGAGTTGAATGAAATAAATCTAACAGACTCCTCTATCCACTCTAAACAGTGCATGTGGGTGACTCCAGCCCTGCTGGCAATTGTATTCTGACTAGAGATGAGCAATTCATTTCAGTTTGAATCTACATTCAGACAAATTTTTGTTTATTCGGAGATTCAAATGTACCCAATAGTAACAAATTACGTTAAAATTCATTCATTTATTAATTTTCTAATGAAAATTTCAAATTCAAATTGCTCAAATTTATCAACTGATATGAATTCTGTTTGAAGAATAGCTGGTTGTTAAGGAGAGGGCCAGGAAGCTGTCCACTCCGTCCTTAACAACTAACGAATCATCAGCTGTCAGTGGTTTCCCCCCCTCCTGAACCATACCAGGCCAAATATGCCCTCAGCATGGGGGGCGGTGCTCCCCCAAAGCACCTTGTCCCCATATTGATGGGGACAAGGGTATCTTCCCCACAACCCTGGGCTGTGGTTGTGGGGTTTGAAGGCGGGGGGTTTATCACAATCTGGAAGCCTCCTTTAACAAGGGGTCCCCATATTCTGTCCCCCCATGTGAATGATTACGGGTACATAGTACTCCTAATCGTTCACCAAGAAAATGTAAGAAGTGAAAAAAACACACAATAGTTTTGACAAGTCTTTATTAACCACTACAGAGGATTTACCCCCCTTCCTGACCAGGCCATTTTTTGCGATACGGCGCTGCATTACTTTAACTGACAATAGCGCGGTCATGTAACACTGTACATAAATTAAATTTATGTAATTTTTTTCCCCACAAATAGAGAATTCTTTTGGTGGTACTTGATCATCTCTGCATTTTTTATTTTTTGCGCTATAAACGCTATAAAAAATGTAAAAAAATCTAATTTCTTCATAAATGTAAGCCAAAATTTATTCTGCTGGACGTCTTTGCTAAAAAAAAAATCCAAATAAGTATATATTAATTGGTTTACATGAAGGTTAGAGCTTCTACAAATGTCAGTATATATACTGAAACTTTTCTTTTTATACAAGTAATGGTGGCATTCAGCAACTTATAGCAGAACTGCGGGATTGTGCCAGGCATTCTGACACTGGGGGAAACTGACTAACTGCCACTGACATCCCCAGTGACACTAAAACAGTGATCAGTGCTAATAAAAAGCACTGACACTGTACTAACGACACTGGGCAGGAAGGGGTTGACATCCGGGGCGATCAAAGGGTTCACAGTGTGCTGTGTGTGTTTTACATTATGTGCTGTTGCTGTGTTTTACTTGGGAGACTTGCTGCTGTATATCTATCTGCTGTGCAGATAGACACAAAGCAGCATGTCCATGCTGACAGCAGAGAGACCCATGTTGTTTACACACAGGTCTCTCTCCTGTGAACTTTGCCAACAATCACCGAGTGCCAACTGGGAATTGACCTCCCCAGCCGCCCCTACCTGGAAATGCAAATCACGTGTATATATACCTGATTTTGCACAGGTGTGCCGCCATGTACCAGTACTTCTGCTATAGGGTGGATGACAAATGGTTAAAAAATAACAAAATAAATGTCCCCAAAGTAGATCCAACGTCAACCACGATGACAGCCGCCACTGCCGACTCAGAGAAAAAAACCCACTCCGCTCTTCACATCTGCGGTCTCCTCTGTCTGACGACTCTTAAATAACAAAGGGGTAGGGCCACCCCATTGTGACGTCATCAACCGGGGGCATGCTGGGTCCATGACATCACAAGGAGGTCCAGCGACATCATCGCTTTCTGGCCCTCTCCTTAACAACCAGCTATTCTTTACACAGAATTCGGACCGGTTGATCAATTTCAGGCCGATTAGAATTCAAATCGTTCCAAAAATGTTAAATTCGTTAGAAAATTAATAAATGAAACAAATTCCAAAATTAATCTATGAAACAAAATTAGTAGCATAACGAATTTATCCAAAATGAAACAAATTTTTCTGATCTGCACATGTCTAATTCTGACAGCCAGCTCTGATGACTGGAAGCAGGTGCTGTTTGGCTCACAATTTTCTACCCAGCTCCTTGTTCAGTTGACATATGTCCAACTACAGTGGGGATCAAAAGTTTGGGCACCCCAGCTAAAAATTTGTATTAATGTGCATAAAGAAGCCAAGGAAAGATGGAAAAATCTCCAAAAGGCATCAAATTACAGATTAGACATTATTATAATATGTCAAGAAAAGTTAGATTTTATTTCCATCATTTACACTTTCAAAATAACAGAAAACAAAAAAATGGCGTCTGCAAAAGTTTGGGCACCCTGCAGAATTTATAGCATGCACTGCCCCCTTTGCAAAGCTGAGACCTGCCAGTGTCATAGATTGTTCTTAATCATCATCTGGGAAGACCAGGTGATGTCAAGCTCAAAGGTTTTAAATGCCCAGACTCATCTGACCTTGCCCCAACAATCAGCACCATGGGTTCTTCTAAGCAGTTGTCTAGAAAACTGAAACTGAAAATAGTTGACGCTCACAAAGCTGGAGAAGGCTATAAGAAGATAGCAAAGCGTTTTGAGATGTCAATATCATCTGTTCGGAATGTAATTAAGAAATGGCAGTCATCAGGAACAGTGGAAGTTAAAGCAAGATCTGGAAGACCAAGAAAAATATCAGACAGAACAGCTCACAGGATTGTGAGAAAAACAATTAAAAACCCACATTTGACTGCACGATCCCTCCAGAAAGATCTGGCAGACACTGGAGTTGTGGTACACTATTCCACTATAAAGAGATACTTGTACAAATTTGGTCTTCATGGAAGAGTCATCAGAAGAAAACCTCTTCTACGTCCTCACCACAAAAATCATCGTTTGAACTTTGCAAATGAACATATAGACAAGCCTGATGCATTTTGGAAACAAGTTCTGTGGACCGATGAGGTTAAAATTGAACTTTTTGGCTGGAATGAGCAAAGGTACGTTTGGAGAAGAAGGGGCACAGAATTTAATGAAAAGAACCTCTGTCCAACTGCTAAGCATGGGGTTGGATCAATCATGCTTTGGGGTTGTGTTGCAGCCAGTGGCACAGGGAACATCTCACGAGTAGAAGGAAAAATGGATTCAATAAAATTTCAGCAAATTTTGGATGGTAACTTGATGCCATCTGTGAAAAAGCTGAAGTTAAGAGAGGATGGCTTCTACAAATGGATAATGATCCTAAACACACCTCAAAATCCACGGAGGATTACATCAAGAGGCGTAAACTGAAGGTTTTGCCATGGCCTTCACAATCTCCTGACCTCAACATAATTGTAAATCTATGGATAGACCTTAAAAGAGCAGTGCGTGACAGACAGCCCAGAAATCTCAAAGAACTGGAAGACTTTTGTAAGGAAGAATGGGCAAAGATACCTCAAACAAGAATTGAAAGACTCTTGGCTGGCTACAAAAAGCGTTTACAAGCTGTGATACTTGCCAAAGGGGGCAGTACAAGATATTAACTCTGCAGGGTGCCCAAACTTTTGCAGACGCCATTTTTTTGTTTTCTGTTATTTTGAAAGTGTAAATGATGGAAATAAAATCTAACTTTTGTTGACATATTATAAGAATGTCTAATCTGTAATTTGATGCCTTTTGGAGATTTTTCCATCTTTCTTTGGCTTCTTTATGCACATTAATACAAATTTTTAGCTGGGGTGCCCAACCTTTCGATCCCCACTGTATGTGGTGCTATCTTGCACACTCAAAACTGATTCAGCCTGAATCACCCGAAATTCAAACCTGCCTCTGAACTATGAGTATTACACCAGCAAACGTTCTGCAGAAGGTGGTGAGATATAAAGTATGCCTAATGGGGTGATTAGAATGTCAGTATTTGGTGGACATTCACCAGAGTTGTTGCATAGTTGTGAATATTATTGCTTCACTAAGTAATGAATCATTTAATTGCTTGTAAATCAATAATGCAATAAATCAATTAATGCCAAATCAAAGGAATATGTTCTAGAAACATTTTATAACACAGTTTTGGCATTTATACACCTTTTCTTCTAGTAGTAAGACCTCTGCTTTATATAGCAAACATTGTAATCAGAATTTTTGATGCTGAACTATGGCAAGAAACTGTACATCTGTATTTAGTTATGTGTTAACGTCAATTTTATCAATTTGTGGTGTGTCACAACCATTTTTAAAATAATTTTGATGCTCAAAATGTGCATGCATTTGCTCAACAGATGTTAATAGTAAGTATCAGCTTAAATAATATTGTGAGCCAAACTATTCTTGAGCATACATCAAAGTAAGTCACTGACATTTTATTACCCTGTGAGTTCTAGCTGTTTGATTAATCTAAAGTTAAAGATAACACATAACATTGGATTGTTTTTTACTACACAACTATAGCCATAATAAATGGTATCCTATAGAAAACAGCAGTTCCTTTAGTAGAATTAGAAATGTTTCTTAGAAGTAACAAAACCATAGGTTTTTACTTTTAAAAGGATAACTGCGCTTCCATTGTAGAGCCTTTTAGCTGTCATTGTCTTTGAAGGTTGCACAAAAAACTAAATGGAACCTTGGTCAATCATAGTAAATAATCTCCCCTTAAATCATTACTGGTCAGTGGCTGCAAAAAAGGTCCCCCACCACTGGTGGCCAATGGACACTTACCTTACAGATTTCTGTGTCCACACCACTAGATCATTCGCCCTCCTTCTTGTAATGTCACCACTGGAAATATGTAGGTATTGTATGGCAGTATATCAGTCCACTGCACAGTAGCTGCATAGATCCAAAGCTGGGTGCTGAAATAAATGTTCAGGCACTCAGCTGTGGCACATGTCTTAGACACATGGGCCTCCCAGCTTGTATTTAATCCAGAAATGTTGGAGAGTTTGTATTCATAACATCATTACACCAATAAGAAAAATGTGTTAAATCAGCCGCCAAACTTAAAGTGTAACTAAAGCCAAAACTTTTTTTTCCTTCTCATTTTGGAGAAAATAGAGAATTATGAAAAATCCCAGTAAAATTTGTTTCTCTCTGTCCTACCATGGAGATTTTCCTTTATTTTATGTCATGTAGACACAACAGTAAGTGAGAGGACATCTCTAAGAAGTGAGGGACATGCCCTCAAAGATGCTTGTCATTTCTCAAGTTTTAGCATACACTTTGAATGTATGGTATGATTTTGTATTTTATATATATATATATATATATATATATATATATATATATATATATATATATTGTCTAGCACTTTTGCCATAGCTATGGTTTTCCATACTACTCTCTTTAAGGTATAAATGTATTTCAACTTTTTAACAGAATAAATCATCTGTTATGTGCAGGGTCTTATGTTTTAGTTAACCTTCACAGAGGGCTGTTATGACATATTCTCATAAACACTGTCAAACTCTTCAGAAGTCCACAAAACTGATGACTGATGACACTGTTCTAAAAAATTAAAGGAAAACTTTGAAAACATCAGATATCAATGGGGAAAAATATCATGCTGGATATCTATACTGATATGGACTGGGTAATGTGTTAGAAACGTAAGGATGCCCCATCATTTTATGGAAATGAAAATGATCAATATACAGAGGACTGAATTAAAAGTAAAACAATTATGCAGCAGGCTAGTCCATTTTGCTAAAATGTTATTGTTGCAACTCAAAATGGTACTCAATAGTTTGTATGGACCCCACGCCCTTGTATGCATGCCTGACAATGTTGGAGCATGCTCCTAATGAGACAACGGATGGTGTCCTGGGGTATTTCCTCCCAGATCTGGACCAGGGCATCACTGAGCTCCTGGACAGTCTGAGGTGCAACCTGGCAGCGTCAGATGGACAGAAACATGATATCCCAAAGGAATTCTATTGGATTTAGGTTAGGCAAGTGTGGGGGCCATTCAGTGGTAGCAATTACTTCATTCTCCAGGAATTGCCTGCATACTCTCGCCACATAAAGCCGGGCATTGTCACACAACAAGAGGAACCCAGGACCCACTGCACTAGCATAGGGACTGATAATGGGTTCAAGGATTTCATCCTGATACCTAATGGCAGTCATTGTGTAGCCTGTAGAGGTCTGTGCGTCTTTCCATGGATATGCTTCCCCAGACCATCAGTGACCCATCACCAAAATGGCCATGCTGAGCGATGATCCAGACAGCATAATGTTCTCCACAGCTTCTCCAGACCCTTTCACGTTTGTCACATGTGCTCAGGGTGAACCTGCTATCATCTGTGAAAAGCACAGGGCGACAGTGGCGGACCTGCCAATTCTGGTGTTCAATGGCAAAATGGAGATCTCTGGTGCCGGGCAGTGAGCACAGGGCCCACTAGAAGACATCTTCAGGCCACCCTCATGTAGGGCTCTGGCAGTGCTCATCCTCTTCCTCCTTGCGCAAAGGAGCAGATACCAGTCCTGCTAATGGGTTAAGGACCTTCTATGGCCCTGTCCAGCTCTCCTAGAGTAACTATATATAAAAGATGTGGCGAGCGCTTCTTGTATAACAATAAAAAATATATAAGCAGCTAAAGCACTGAAAGGAGATCACAACAGCCTCAAGTGAAGATAGATAAGTAAAAGTGCAGCGCTAAAAATAAACAGAAAATTCGATCTAGAAAGTTCTGGTCTAGAAAATTCGATCTAAAAAGTTCGTTCTGAAATTATCAAAAGTTCATAGAATCAGCGATAAAGTAGATGTGACACAGCTTATGAGAAATCCGGAACAAATGGCAGAAGTGCGCACTCACCGACCGCGCATAGGAAATGCGCATATGTTTAATCAATTCTGCAGAGTATCGATCTCCCTCAGGAAGGGGTGTTATCATGCGATGGTCAGCTGGGCTCACAGAACCTCCCAAGGATCGGGATAGATCGGCCGGATACAGACTCCAGGTGAAGGCTTCCCTCCTCTGGATGAAGTGGAAAACGGTGTCTGCTGACCCCTCAATAAGGGGCAAAGAGTGGGAGAGTACCCATAGTGTAGTATTTCAAAAGATAACTTTTATTGGTAATAAACAGTGCAGGGTATATCAGTAGTGATGCTAGGCAGATGGCCAGACATATAAAGTGAATAACATAGATAAAAAGCAAAACCACTGACCCTGAATGAAGAAGCCGCCAGACCTCCTCGTGGTCTGGGCGGCAATAAGGCGTCACAGGCTGTCAGTTCCTCCTGAGGCCTTTCGTGCTAAGGCACATCATCAGAGGGGATACTGACAGCTCTGTGACAGACGCCGAATCTTCAAATAGCAGAGAACGGGAGTCGCGCATACGCACTGACTCGCCGCCATTTTCGGAGAGACCGGGCAACTGCGCATGCGCGCGCGGCTAAGCGCCATTTTGCCGTGGATATCTGGAACTGTCAGCTGTAATGCATTACATACCGCTGACAGAGCACATAGAACAGTGCATTTGAGCCAGAACTGATGGCTCACGATCCCAGGGGAGATAATCAATATGGGAATCCTGGTTTATATCCAGTCAGGATAGCTACAAACCACTTCCCTAAATAATGTAGCACCAAGCTTGGTGACAGAGAAGGGGAATAAACTAATATACCCACGGTATAAAGGGTGCTCCAGGTCCTCAAATCTTATTAATTAAAATCTTATTAATTAAAATAAATGTCACAGAAAGTGCAATAATACTAACAGTGAAATTAAAAAAGATACTTTTAGAAGAGCAAGGTACAAAACTCTAATGTGCAATATTCATCCTAATCAAAAAATGCCAATAAACCGGCATTTAGAGACTAAAAAGATAGCTGGGACATATTAGTACCCAGCGATCCATATATAAAATGGAACGCTGAATGCCACTAATTAGTGGTATAATCCCGGGGAAATAATGGTGAGTTGCAAGTCCCCTTGATAAGTGATTAATCACCATTTGGTGAGATATCGGAGAAAACACTAATTTGCCCATGGCATATAAAGGTGCTCAAAATTCAACAATCAATAATATGCATAAAAATACGCATTTAAATGAATAAAAAAGGAAATATATTCCAATGTAAAAACACCCTTATTAATACGCTAAGATCAGCTCATGAATTAATGAATAGGATAGCATAAAATAGTGAATAGAATAGCATAAAATGAAATAGGATAGCCATAAAAAATGTAAACAAAGGTCCATATTTGTCAATCCTGAGTAAAAAGTCACAAAGTGCGTCTAGAGAAAAATGGGTATACCGGATGTTAGTTGTTTGCTATAAAGCAGTTAATATCGATCTCAATATTATGTCCCCTAGGGTATAGGGTATCTAATTCGTAGACCCATTTAGTTTCGGACTTCGATACGGCTCTGGTTTTATTCACGCCCCTCCAGTGTGGCGATATCGCATCAATGCCCACAAACTTAAGGGAGGAGGGGTCATTGTTATGGAACATTCTATAGTGATTTGAAAGTGAATGTTCCCTGTAGCCCTTTTTGATGTTGGCCACATGCTCTCTTAAGCGATCACGAAGTCATCTAGTCGTGCGCCCCACATACTGTTTAAGGCATGGGCATTGGAGGAGATACACTACATGTTTACTATTACATGAAATGAACCGGTTAATTGTATATGGTTTCCCAGTTGTAAATGATTCAAATGTGTTAATTCTCCGTTTCCTAATGCCATTATATTTACAAATTACACACTTATTACACGGAAAAAACCCTTTTAACTCATCAAAGAATGTGGTGCCAGTGGGGGGGTTCACTACATTCGGTGCTATTTGATGCCTGATCGCTGTCGCTTTCCGGAAAATAATCTCCGGTTTTTCAGGCAAAATCCTAGACAGTGTGGGGTCCAGTTTCAGCAAGTTCCAATTTTTCTTTATAATACCCCCAATCTGTCTAAATTGCGTAGAAAAGGTTGTGACAAAGGGGCAGACTTTTGATTCAGTAGGTCTTGGTCTGTCTGATAGCATGTTATCTCTGTCACATTGAGCAATCATCTGTAAAGTGTTGTCAAGGTTATCTTCCTTGTATCCCTTTTCTAAAAACCTTTTCTTCAGTATCAGAGCCTGATCGAGATAGGTCTCCACATCTGTACAATTACGCCGGATACGTGTGAACTGACCTTTCGGAATATTCCTCAACCAGTTAGGGTGATGGCAGCTACTGGTTGGAATATAGCTATTCCTATCTGTACTTTTAAAAAACGATTTTGTGACTATTTTACCATTAAAATTAATAAGTGTAAGATCTAAAAAGTTGATTTCGGATTGACTGTATGTAAACGTGAGACTGATGTTGAGCTTATTGTTATTAAGGCTAGTAAAAAAGTTGACCAAAGATTCTTCCTCACCATTCCAAAGGAGAATAATATCATCAATGTACCTCTTATACATAACCAATTCGGGCCAGTCTCTAGCGTAAATGAGGTCCTCTTCCCATCGAGACATGAAGAGATTTGCCAGGCTGGGGGCAAACTTGGCCCCCATTGCAACTCCTTTGGTTTGCAAATAATATGACTGGTTAAACCAAAAATAGTTGTGGTCCATTGCAAATTCAAGTAACTCCAATATAAAGTGTTTTTGTGCCACGGGTAAAGTGCTATGGTTAGTGAGATAGAATTCAACAGCCTCCATGCCATCTAGATGATTAATGTTAGTGTAGAGAGAGGCTACATCGGCGGTAACCAGATAAGTATTAGACGATGTGTTTAAAGTGCTGATTAGATTTAACACCTGTTTTGTATCTCGAAGATAGGATGGAGTCTGCACCACCAATGGTTGTAGATAGTGGTCTATGTATTCTCCTATCTTAGAGCTAAGGGATCCGATCCCACTAATAATCGGACGGCCCGGTGGTTTGACTGGGTCCTTGTGTATCTTGGGCAAGATGTATAATATAGGCAATTTAGGTGCCAAGGGGCACAAAAATGCTTTCTCTTTCTTGTTTAAGATGTTTAAATCATAGCCTTTAGTGATAATCCTCTTAAGCTCCTTCTTGAAGCCAGACAATGGATCACGTGAAAGAAGCTTATATGTGGCATTATCACTAAGAATATTGTTAACCTCAGTGATGTATTGTGTCTTGTTGAGGACTACCACACCACCCCCCTTATCGGCTGGTCTGACAACCAGGTCCTTTCTATCAAGCAGAGACTTGATCGCCATATTGTCACCTATTTCTTTATATGATTTCTTCACAGGGATATTTCTCAGATCTTTTAGGACCTTATCTCTGAAAAGATTAACACAAGACTGTGTTTGAGGTGGTGGATTATACGTAGACGCATTCCGTAAGTTGGAATGCACAAAACCGCTAGAACCAGTATTACTTATAATTGGGTTATTAAGGAAGTATCGTTTTAAAGACAACTGCCTTGCAAATTTATGCACATCAATGTACGTGTCAAATTTATTTAACCTTTTTGCAGGCGCATATTTGAGTCCTTCTTTTAGAGGAGGGTTACTCAAGAAACCTGGTTGGCACCTAAATTGCCTATATTATACATCTTGCCCAAGATACACAAGGACCCAGTCAAACCACCGGGCCGTCCGATTATTAGTGGGATCGGATCCCTTAGCTCTAAGATAGGAGAATACATAGACCACTATCTACAACCATTGGTGGTGCAGACTCCATCCTATCTTCGAGATACAAAACAGGTGTTAAATCTAATCAGCACTTTAAACACATCGTCTAATACTTATCTGGTTACCGCCGATGTAGCCTCTCTCTACACTAACATTAATCATCTAGATGGCATGGAGGCTGTTGAATTCTATCTCACTAACCATAGCACTTTACCCGTGGCACAAAAACACTTTATATTGGAGTTACTTGAATTTGCAATGGACCACAACTATTTTTGGTTTAACCAGTCATATTATTTGCAAACCAAAGGAGTTGCAATGGGGGCCAAGTTTGCCCCCAGCCTGGCAAATCTCTTCATGTCTCGATGGGAAGAGGACCTCATTTACGCTAGAGACTGGCCCGAATTGGTTATGTATAAGAGGTACATTGATGATATTATTCTCCTTTGGAATGGTGAGGAAGAATCTTTGGTCAACTTTTTTACTAGCCTTAATAACAATAAGCTCAACATCAGTCTCACGTTTACATACAGTCAATCCGAAATCAACTTTTTAGATCTTACACTTATTAATTTTAATGGTAAAATAGTCACAAAATCGTTTTTTAAAAGTACAGATAGGAATAGCTATATTCCAACCAGTAGCTGCCATCACCCTAACTGGTTGAGGAATATTCCGAAAGGTCAGTTCACACGTATCCGGCGTAATTGTACAGATGTGGAGACCTATCTCGATCAGGCTCTGATACTGTAGAAAAGGTTTTTAGAAAAGGGATACAAGGAAGATAACCTTGACAACACTATACAGATGATTGCTCAATGTGACAGAGATAACATGCTATCAGACAGACCAAGACCTACTGAATCAAAAGTCTGCCCCTTTGTCACAACCTTTTCTACGCAATTTAGACAGATTGGGGGTATTATAAAGAAAAATTGGAACTTGCTGAAACTGGACCCCACACTGTCTAGGATTTTGCCTGAAAAACCGGAGATTATTTTCCGGAAAGCGACAGCGATCAGGCATCAAATAGCACCGAATGTAGTGAACCCCCCCACTGGCACCACATTCTTTGATGAGTTAAAAGGGTTTTTTCCGTGTAATAAGTGTGTAATTTGTAAATATAATGGCATTAGGAAACGGAGAATTAACACATTTGAATCATTTACAACTGGGAAACCATATACAATTAACCGGTTCATTTCATGTAATAGTAAACATGTAGTGTATCTCCTCCAATGCCCATGCCTTAAACAGTATGTGGGGCGCACGACTAGACGACTTCGTGATCGCTTAAGAGAGCATGTGGCCAACATCAAAAAGGGCTACAGGGAACATTCACTTTCAAATCACTATAGAATGTTCCATAACAATGACCCCTCCTCCCTTAAGTTTGTGGGCATTGATGCGATATCGCCACACTGGAGGGGCGTGAATAAAACCAGAGCCGTATCGAAGTCCGAAACTAAATGGGTCTACGAATTAGATACCCTATACCCTAGGGGACATAATATTGAGATCGATATTAACTGCTTTATAGCAAACAACTAACATCCGGTATACCCATTTTTCTCTAGACGCACTTTGTGACTTTTTACTCAGGATTGACAAATATGGACCTTTGTTTACATTTTTTATGGCTATCCTATTTCATTTTATGCTATTCTATTCACTATTTTATGCTATCCTATTCATTAATTCATGAGCTGATCTTAGCGTATTAATAAGGGTGTTTTTACATTGGAATATATTTCCTTTTTTATTCATTTAAATGCGTATTTTTATGCATATTATTGATTGTTGAATTTTGAGCACCTTTATATGCCATGGGCAAATTAGTGTTTTCTCCGATATCTCACCAAATGGTGATTAATCACTTATCAAGGGGACTTGCAACTCACCATTATTTCCCCGGGATTATACCACTAATTAGTGGCATTCAGCGTTCCATTTTATATATGGATCGCTGGGTACTAATATGTCCCAGCTATCTTTTTAGTCTCTAAATGCCGGTTTATTGGCATTTTTTGATTAGGATGAATATTGCACATTAGAGTTTTGTACCTTGCTCTTCTAAAAGTATCTTTTTTAATTTCACTGTTAGTATTATTGCACTTTCTGTGACATTTATTTTAATTAATAAGATTTTAATTAATAAGATTTGAGGACCTGGAGCACCCTTTATACCGTGGGTATATTAGTTTATTCCCCTTCTCTGTCACCAAGCTTGGTGCTACATTATTTAGGGAAGTGGTTTGTAGCTATCCTGACTGGATATAAACCAGGATTCCCATATTGATTATCTCCCCTGGGATCGTGAGCCATCAGTTCTGGCTCAAATGCACTGTTCTATGTGCTCTGTCAGCGGTATGTAATGCATTACAGCTGACAGTTCCAGATATCCACGGCAAAATGGCGCTTAGCCGCGCGCGCATGCGCAGTTGCCCGGTCTCTCCGAAAATGGCGGCGAGTCAGTGCGCATGCGCGACTCCCGTTCTCTGCTATTTGAAGATTCGGCGTCTGTCACAGAGCTGTCAGTATCCCCTCTGATGATGTGCCTTAGCACGAAAGGCCTCAGGAGGAACTGACAGCCTGTGACGCCTTATTGCCGCCCAGACCACGAGGAGGTCTGGCGGCTTCTTCATTCAGGGTCAGTGGTTTTGCTTTTTATCTATGTTATTCACTTTATATGTCTGGCCATCTGCCTAGCATCACTACTGATATACCCTGCACTGTTTATTACCAATAAAAGTTATCTTTTGAAATACTACACTATGGGTACTCTCCCACTCTTTGCCCCTTATTGAGGGGTCAGCAGACACCGTTTTCCACTTCATCCAGAGGAGGGAAGCCTTCACCTGGAGTCTGTATCCGGCCGATCTATCCCGATCCTTGGGAGGTTCTGTGAGCCCAGCTGACCATCGCATGATAACACCCCTTCCTGAGGGAGATCGATACTCTGCAGAATTGATTAAACATATGCGCATTTCCTATGCGCGGTCGGTGAGTGCGCACTTCTGCCATTTGTTCCGGATTTCTCATAAGCTGTGTCACATCTACTTTATCGCTGATTCTATGAACTTTTGATAATTTCAGAACGAACTTTTTAGATCGAATTTTCTAGACCAGAACTTTCTAGATCGAATTTTCTGTTTATTTTTAGCGCTGCACTTTTACTTATCTATCTCCTGTAACTGTCTGTCTCCTGGAATCTCTTCCATGCTCTTGAGACTGGCAATGACACATACTGATGTGTCATCCTGGAGGAGTTGGACTGCCTGTGCAACCTCTGTAGGGTCCAGGTATTGCCTCATGCTACCAGGAGTGACATTAACCCTAGCCACATGCAAAACTAGTGAAAAACAGTCAGAAAAGATCAGTCACCAAGAAATTATAATAATAAAAATTTATAAATGATGCCCCTATTGAATATGGTTGCATCATTGTACGATGCCTATATTTAATTTTGGGGCGTTTAGAAGTTTTTATATGTGTATGGTATTGTGTTTATATAATTCTTTATTATTGGGAAATAGTTTTAAGGTTCAGTTTTACTATTCCATCTATGAATGATGAAATATAGCCCCTATGCCATGGAGATAGTAATTAAGAAGAGGGCTTTTGCGGCACCTATTTGTGCACTCCCCTATATATATCTTTGATAAATGGCTCTAGGTCGGGCCTTTCTTCTTTTTCCCTTTTGGGGTGGGAAGGTATTTGTATCCATCTATATATGAGGAACCAGCACCTAAGTGTGTACCTGTTTTCTTATTCCTTTCTCTATTTTGTAGATCCTCAGCAGCAGCTGTTTATTTCCTGCTGCTTATGATCCATGGCAATATGGCGGCGATCGGGGGCGCATGCGCAGTTTGATACTGCACAGCCGCGATCCACGGCAAAATGGTGGCTATTCGCGCATGCGCAGTTCCGCTTTTGATCGGTAGAGCGGGATTTTCGCGCATGCGCGAACCGCGTTTAAATGGAAGTCTGGCTGTCACACTGCTAGTGGCGTCCAACCTCTGAAGAAGTGCTTTTTGCACGAAAGGCCTCAGGAGGAGCCAATTAGCAAGTGTGACTTCCTGACCACTGAGACCACGAGGAGGTCCAGTGGTCTTTGTTTTATACCATTGCCGGGTTAGTACAATTTCTTTTCATACCTACCTGTCCGTTATTGGCTAATGGTGTATGGATGTGTATGTGCACATGACCCAGGCATTATTGCTCCAATAAAGTTTTGAAACTACCACACTATTGGCGTTCCCCCTTTTTTCTTGACTCTCCTGTTGGAGGGTGCAGATATACATCTTCCATTCTTGGGGTGTCTGGAACCAGAAGGGGGATCCCTGTCTATCTACCTGAGGCGAGAGGGCCTCTGGATCTGGAGATATTGCTACACCCAAGGCGGATGTTAGTGTTGGAGAGGGAGGATCCGTGTGGTCTCTGGAGCTGCATACCTGGCTGGTCTTTTGGATTATATTATACACAGGCGCATTTAAAATGTGCGGTCGGTGAGTGCGCATTTTTGCTATTTTCCAGTCACCTAATGAGGAGAAGACCTGCACATATTTGGTTTTATTGACACAAGAAAGACTCTATGAATTTATATTAATTTTATCATATTTCAGCGCTGCACTATATATATGTATAATGTCTCTGTTATGAGGTCTAGTGATCCCTTGAAGTGTTCCAGCGGCTGGTTTTTCTGAGCGCTCGCTATATTCACAATTCATTTCACACCAAGAAAACAATTGGTAACACACTACGCTGACAAGTATTGAAATCCTGCAGTGCCCACAAGGTCCCACTGCTCAAGAAAGCACATGTCCAGGCCCGTCTGACGTTTGCCACTGAACATCTGAATGATGCAGATGAGGATTAGTTGAAAGTGTTGTGGTCAGATGAGACCAAAATCAAGCTCTTTGGCATCAACTCAACTCGTCATGTTTGGAGGAGGAGGAATGCTGCCTATGACCTCAAGAACACCATCCCAACTGTCAAACATGGTGGTGGAAACATCCTGCTTTGGGGGTGTTTTTCTGGTAAAGGGACAGGACAACTGGACGGGGCAATGTACTGTCAAATCTTGGGTGAGAACCTTCTTCCCTCAACTAGGGCATTGAAAATGGGTTGTGGATATGTGTTCCAGCATGACAATGACCCAAAACACATGGCCAAGGCAACAAAGGAGTGGCTCAAGAAGAAGCACATTAAGGTCCTAGAGTGGCCTAGCCAGTCTCCAGACCTTAATCAGATTGAAAATCTGTGGAGGGAGCTAAAAGTTAGAGTTGCCAAACGTCAGCCACCAAACCTTAATGACTTGGAGAGGATCTGCCAAGAGGAGTGGGCCAAAATCTCTCCTGAGATGTGTGCAAACCTGGTGGCCAACTACAGGAAATGTCTGACCTCTGTGATTGCCAACAAGGGATTTGCCACCAAGTACTAAGTAATGTTTTGTGAAGGGGACCAAATACTTATTTCCCTCACAAACATGCAAATCAGTGCATAATTTCTTAGACACGCATTTCTTTTGAATTTTTTGTTGCTATGCTGTCTCTCAGCTACCATTCGATTTTTAGACTGATCATTTCTTTGTGAGTGGGCAAACATTCAAAATCAGCAGGGGATCAAATACTTATTTCCTTCACTGTATATATATACATATATATATATATATATATATATGGCTTAAAATTTCAAGTTCAGAGCTACTATCCTTAAAAGTTACTGCCCCATGCAACCCCTCCCCTGCCCCTACCTTAAACACACCCCTGTAAATGATCTCATGAAGTGACACTGTTAAATGTTTTATGCAGCATAAAGTTACAAAAATAAATATTAAATAAACACACATTAGGGTGTCCCCCTTTACATCAAGATTCCCCTCAGAGTTTCCCTTTACATCAAGTATCCCATGAGAGTCCCCCTTTATATTAGGTGTCCCATCAGAGTCCCCTTTACATCAGGTGTCCCATCAGAGTCCCCCTTTACATTAGGTGTCACATCACATGACACAGTCAGAAGCATTACAGAGCTGTCGGCTGCTCTGTGTACAATTTCCCACCCACACATCCTCTTCTGAAAATCTGCACAGACTGGAGTGTGGGTGAGCACAAGGGGAGGAAGAGCAGATCCAGCCTCTCTCTCTCCTATTGGTATGGAGGATCGGGGGAGGGACTGGGCACAGAGAAGAACAGAGGAGGGGGCTGCTTCTCCTCCTCTCCCTCCTGTGGCTTTCAGCTGGCTCTTTGAAAGCCATACAGGGAGATTGATGCTTGTAGCTGTCCCCACTGCTGCACCAATCATCCCAGACTGTCAATGTCACCTGCTGCAGTCTGAACACACTCACCCCCACCATATGTACACTAGCCAATGCAAGCAGGTGAGTGGAAATTTCAAGATATATATATATATATATATATATATATATATGTATATATATACAGTACATATATATACTGTACATATACAGTATATATATATATATGCTTACACAGGTAAGCCACTCTCCTGTTGTCAGTCTCATGTAATTGTATCAATGCATTATAACAAATGGCATTAGTCTCAAGCAAAAACACTCCACTTGCCATAAAAGTATCAATTCATTCAAGAACAGCAGTACATTCAAATACAGTTAACACCAGGGGTGGACTAACTATTTGGAAACTCGGGCACTGCCCGAGGGCCCGGGGTCAGTAGGGGGCCCCATGAGATGCCCATGGTACCTTTTTCATAGGCTTTTTTGAGTTTGGGCAAGGACACAGGGGCCCCATGATCCCCTATTGCCGGGGGCCCCATGAGTTGTCAGTCCGCCCCTGGTTAACACTAGGAATGATATAGACAGTATTTATTTTTAACCGTTTGTCTGATCTGTACATATATAATCTATTTGAAAAATATGAACATTTCATCAAAAGGCTGATCACAAACTACAGCATACATACAGGATGACTTCAATGAATAAAATAAATAAATAAAAAACAGACCCAAAATAATAGTTAGATATAATACATACACTTTGTGAAAACAGATGTAAATCGAAATCCACATTTATACCATATGGCGGAGCAGTGATAAGATTGTGTATTCATTTTACCTCCCAATGTTTAAGAAGTAACACCTGATGTGAATGATTGAATGTTTTTCCTTTAACCATGTTTTTGCAATATATGTAGTCTAAACAGGGAAAGGACCCAGTATGCT
The DNA here is from genome assembly GCF_062004578.1 of Staurois parvus. Taxonomy (NCBI): domain Eukaryota; kingdom Metazoa; phylum Chordata; class Amphibia; order Anura; family Ranidae; genus Staurois; species Staurois parvus. The sequence goes on along the minus strand of NW_028319936.1, from coordinate 5,757,882 downwards.
TAGATCCCAAAAATGATAATACTGCAGGTTGAGACTCAAGTTGGCAATCCGATCTCACTAGTTTGTTGTATATAGTTCTACCTTTTTTTAAAACAGTGCATCAATGGAGCAGCAAATCCAGAAATCATAGGATAATTCTAATGACACATTGTTATTTCTAACAGTTCTAGACACTCTCCTGGACTGTACTCAGGGAATTGACTAAAAGAAATTTGGGGAGTGAAAACAAGAAAAGTGTAACAATGTATTGAAATCTCCAAGTTTAAACATACAGATCACTGACAATCTGGGGCAGACTGACCATTTGGAAACTCGGGCACTGCCCGAGGGCTCGGGGTCAGTAGAGGGCCCCATGAGATGCCCCTGGTACCTTTTTCATAGGATTTTTTGAGTTTGGGCAAAGACACAGGGGCCCCATGATCCTCTGTTGCCTGGGGGCCCCATGAGTTGTCAGTCCGCCCCTGCTCACAACAGAATTACCCACTAGGCAATACAAGTATTCAAAAAAATCCATATCTTCAATACTAAACGAGATGTTAGATGGTAAGTCCTGTACAATTAAATGTAATGTCTCATGGAATTGGTGCTACAGATTATGTGTTGCCCCCAGATTGCAACCATTTCATAAACTATACTGACGCCGCTCGTTATGATAAGGTTAAAGACAAAAAAGGCCAAACATTCCAGGGTATGGAAACTTTTGACTAGGGCCATTTGGGTGATTTCTGTTATCATTATGATTTAAAAAAGCTTCATCTGATCACTATCCTTAAATAAAAGGCAGTTTTGGTTATTTTTGCATGACCAACCAGTCATATTTTCAGAGGAGTCGATGTGTGGAGGGCGGTGTGCAGCATTGCTCATACTCTGCTTGTAGGCTGTGTGCAGGGCCAGACAGATAAGAATTTTTTATATCTAAGCCAGGGATTTGTAACTGAAACAAAAGATCATTGCTTCTGTTATAAGGCAGAATGGAATTTCAAAAAAGCATAGTCAACCATCCAGTAAAATAGTTTGGAAGATGTCCCACCACTTAATCAGTCTATAATTGATGAAGGGCTTGCCTATCAGGTTTGAATGGGCTACAATATCTGGTGATTGCCACTGAATTGGGGGAGGTGGTGTGGTGAAGTTATTCTTGCACTTTATTCAATCAATTATTGTCATTCGCTCACGTGGTGATTTCAGCGGATTAGAAGGACTTTTGCATGTCATCACAATTTTTATTTTTATTTTGGTGGACTTATTTTGAAGTATTTGTGCAGATGATTAATTGGAATTTTATTTTATTGATCTATTTCACATATTTATATATTTTTTTTGTTTTCAGCAATATATTTATTTGTTCATCAAATTTTTGTCACTGTGTTATATATATTTTTTCTTTTGTGCTGCTTTCACTTGTCAAAATTAAACAAATTCTGCCAAGGTATGCAAACTTTTCAGCACAACTGTACATTGCAGCTTACCAATCCTTAGATGTGATAGCTGCATTCGTTTTCTTGTTTTATTTTTTTTTCCTTTATTTTACCTGGTGATCCAACCGGTAATACACTTCCTGTCTTAGGGTGTCTGCACTCTGGATGAAGTAGTAAAGCAGACACCCTTGGACAGAAGCATTGTCAGTCTGGGGAGAGGGTAGAATTAGACTAGCAGATCTAGATGTACTTGACTGACAAATTGAAGCTAATGTTTTTATAAGTAGTACAACCTGACCATTGTAAGCACCCCTGTCAGTGGTTTGTCTCCACCCTCTAACTGCTACTTTTCCAGCTTGGTCTGTTAAAGTAAGTTGAAAAATAACAAACCTACTGGCTGGAAAATTATGGAAAAAGCATAAAAAAGAAAACAAATGCAGCCACCACATCCAAGAATATGTGAGCTGAAATGTATTAATTTTTTTTTGGTTGGGGGGTTTAATACCACTTTAACTAGGCACAAATAATTTAAAACTGCATACATGAGTAATTGTTTTTTGCTCAACCAGTGGGTTGGATGAAAAAAAATGATCCAATTCCCCCATCCGCAGACTCGATATGGATGGGGGAATCCTTCTTGCTGAGTTATTGTATTCTGACAGTGGGGAGAATTCCTTTCCATCAGATTACACTGATCAGTGCTGCAGGCTAAAACTGACAGCACTGATCGATTGTGAAAAACCCAACAGGCTGGTTGTACAGAAGTTGACCGGTAAATCAACCTGGTATCTCAAGGCAAACATTCACCCATTTAATAGACACTTGAAAACATGCTTATGGAAGTTCTATTGTATACTGCTTATGTCAGCTAGAGCAGGGCTTGGTGGAACTCAGTTCCACCACCTTTAACTCAGGCCCTCTGCTCCTTGCTTGTCATTATCACTTGTAAACACATAAGTCTGGCTTCTCTGTTTCCAAGTGACAGCTTGTCTCCCAATAACTCCCACAGATTGGATATCTTGAGTGGCTCCCACTGAGTGCAGGATGGGGACAAAGAAGATGCAGGTGCTTGGGGTGCAGTGCAGTTGTTGAAACCTCCACTGGATGATCTCCCTGCAAGTTAGAGAGAAAGAACAAACTATAGTGTGCAGGGAGGTACTAGAGCAGGCTGGGTGCATCAGCTTAATACAGCAACAAAAGTAAGTAAGTGGAAGATGGTGGAACTTTTAAGGAGGTTGGGAGAAGATAGGGAAGTGGAAGGGGGGAGTGCATGCAGAGGTCAGAGCTGAATAGGGGTGGAAGTGAGATGTGGCTGGGGAATACAGAGGTAAGCAGCTGTGGAAGAAGGCTGAACTCTGCACTCTGTGTGTAGCCCACCCCTGAACTCTGCACTCTGTATGCAGTGCACCCCTGAACTCTACACTCTGTATGCAGTGCACCCCTGAACTCTACACTCTGTATGCAGTGCACCCCTGAACTCTGCACTCTGTATGCAGTGCACCCCTGAACTCTGCATTATGTACATAGCACACTCCCAAACACTGCACTCTGTGTGTAACACCCCAACTCTCCACTCTGTACATAATGCACTCCTGGTATTTAATGTCCCTTTAAGACCCTCCCGCTGTTAGTGAAATTGACCACATGCACTATTTGATGCAGTTTGGAGGGTGTGTGTGTGGGTGGAAAAAGGGGGGCTTTGGGGCTGTTGTTGAGTTCCTGCACTTCTATTCCAAGAAAAAAAGCCCTGAGCTAGAGTATACTTACCCACAAAAATGTATTTGTCTTATAATTTTAGAAATACAGTCTGGCTGGTAAAAGGCTATTATTAAAGTGGTTGTAATGGCAAAAGTTTTTGTTATCTTAATGGAATCTCTGCATTGGGACAAAAAATCTTTTAAGCGCATTTCCCCTAAATACTCACCTAAGCCTGATCTCAGTCCAGCACTGTGCACATCTGTAGCAGCTCCTCTCCCCTCTCCCATCTCTCACAGGCTTGGCTGAGAGTAATGGGAGCCATAGGCTTCTGCCACCATCAGTCAAAACCTCTGAGCACAGAGCTGAAGGTGGGGCCGAGCCGGGCTATGTGACTCAATAGATGCAAACAGCCTGGCTCATGAGTGAAGCTGCACAAGTGCCCCCATAGGAAGTGGCTTTCTGTGGGGGGAATTGGTTAGTGAAAGGAGCCAGGAGTTGTGGCTGGGAACCGTAGAAGTGGAGGATATTATCATTATTTTAATTTATTTTAATGATTAGTCCTCATGCACACTGGACATTTTTACAGCTGCTGTTTTTGGTTTTTGATGTTTTTTCTACAGCCAGTAAACTCCCAAGCATGTTATCCTATGTGTCCATGCACACATAAACTGTAATCAACGTTTTTTGGTAGGGACATTTTTTTGGCTGGAATAAAAACCCAGAACTAGCGAGTTTCTAAAGAAGTTTATTTAGCTGTAAAAATGCTCTAATGCTGAAAAATGTGGCAAACGCAGTAAAACACTGTAAATTGTGGTAAATTGCTGCAAGCCAGTGTTTTTGGACTTTTTTGGTAAAAAAAAAATGCAAATGTGAAAAAAAACGCAGCAAAACACATACAAAAAACGCAAAAAACTTAACGTGACACAACAAACGTTAGCAGCGTTATTAACCACTTGACCTCGAGAGGATTTACCCCCCTTAATGACCAGGCCTCTTTTTGCTACTTGGCGCTGCACTAATTCAACTGATAATTGTGCAGTCATGCAATGCTGCACCCAAACGAAATTTACGTCCTTTTTTCACACAAATAGAGCTTTCTTTTGGTGGTATTTGATCACCTGTGTGCTTTTTATTTTTCACGCTATAAACAAAAAAAGGCCAAAAATTTTGAAGAAAAACAGTATTTTTTACTTTCAGCTATAAAAAATATAGTAAACTCAAAGTTGGTTATAAATTTAGGCCAAAATGTATTCTGCTACATGTTTTTGGTAAAATAAATCCCAATAATTGTATATTGATTGCTTTGTGTGAAAGTTATAGCGTCTACAAACTATGGTATAGATACTGCAATCTACGCCATTTTTTTGCTATACAGCGCTGCGCTAGTTTAACGGACAATTGCGCAGTCATGCAATACGGTACATAAATGAAATTTACATCCTTTTTTTCACACAAATTGAGCTTTCTTTTGGTGGTATTTGATCGTCTGTGCGGTTTTTATTTTTTGCGCTATAAAAAAAAAAATAATATTTTGGACTTTTTGCTATAAAACATGTCCAGTAAAAAAAAATGTAAAAATCAAATTTAGTCATAAATTTCTGCCAAAATGCATTCTGCGACATGTCTTTGCTAAAAAAAAAACCCAATATGTGTAAATTAATTGGTTTACATGAAAGTTATAGCGTTTACAAATGGCGGGAAAGATACTGGGATTTTTAATTTTTTTTTCTACTAATAATGGCGGCGATCAGCGACTTATGGCGGCGATCAGTGACTTATGGCAGTGATCAGCGACTTATGGCGGGACTGCGGGACTGCTGCGGACATTCTGACATTGGGAGGTACTGACTTGGGGTCACTGACATCCCCAGTGACACCAATACAGTGATCAGTGCAAAAAAAAAAAAAAACACTGACACTGTACTAATGGCACTGGGGAGGAAGGGGTTAAGTTTATTATTCAGGGAAAGGGTTAACTGTGTAAGGGGAGTGTTTTACTAGCGGGCAGGGGTGTGTACTGCAGGGAACAATGCTGATCGGGAGAGAGAAACACTTCTGTCCCGAGCTGTGCTCTCTGTCAGCGATTGCCGCCGATTGTCGGGACATAGCCGGTAACGACCGGCTGTGACCCGGCGACTGACATCCGTGGCTGTGATTGGCGGGACAGGTAGGGCGGCGGCGTGCCTCCCGCGCGCCCCCTACCTGTTTTAAAACCCCTTTTTTTTAAAACGTGCTTTTGCCCAGCCTGGCCGCCCTGCCGCCGTATTTATACAGTGGCTGGGCGGCATGTGGATAGAAATGCACAATGAACATGGAGCTTTATTATTTTAATGAAAGAAAAACAAGAACCTTTACAATCACTTTAAGAGGAAAAACAAATAGCTGTATTTCTAGCATATTCAAATGGACATGCAAATGATTAGCAATAAAGGTCATACATTTTATTACATAGCGTAACAGAAACCTGTACTGACAATAAATTAAGCTGCTACTGCTGTCCTTAAAGTACTGTATATCTAAAGCCAAAAATGACTTCATTTTGGATAGAGTAGTGGAGGATTCAAGAAACTGCTGGTATTTTTTTTTTTCATTTGTGTCTTATAGAGAGATTTTCCTTCACTTCCTTTCCTGTAGACTCAACAAGAATTAAAAGGATATCTTTCCAAGGTCCCATTAAAAGTTCTTCGCTCTATTCCTGTTCTGGTGACTCAATATTTGGGATTTACTGTCACTTTCATTACTGGTGACATTGGTGATCAGAACAGTTAGAGAGAGCAAATCTCTCTAATGGGGATACACAGGACTGTCTTTAAGGAGGGTCAAAAGGGGCAGCTGCCCTGGGCCCAATCATTGTTGTGGGGCCCAAAGGCTTGCCCCATACTTTCTAACTGTCCCAGTTTACATTCCCTTGTCCCTTGAAGTCTTCTTCCTGCACTGTGCCCCAATATCTCAGTGTGAAGTGCTTTCACCTTTGTTGCCCAGCTCTGCCCTATTGTCATGACTCACATGCAGACCTTGTCATTATTCACATGTAAATAGAGGCAGGCCAGCTGCAATGATATGTACATAGTAGGGGGCCTTCATATGTAAATAGCAGCATTCATATGTATATTATGCACCCCTAAGGTTCCAGCCACCATCACCTCTGCTAAATGCTGCCCACTGGGGAGGTAAACAGGAGCATACTTGAAAGTCCTGCCTGCATCTGCAGGTGGAGAGCAAAATTGCATGGGGGGCCCATGAAAATGTTTGCCCAGGGTCCAATCAATATTAAAGATGGCCCTGGGGATATAGACAACATTTTTTTTGCTGGGTGTGCCCCCCTCTGCAGTGATTCACACCTCTATTTAACCTGGTGACTGCTATTACTGAAAAAGAGTGAGGGGAAATTCTAGAGTTGTCACCAGAGGATGTGGTGAGGATAATTTAATTTAATAGGGACATCTGTGTTGATGACAACTCTCAAAGGAATTGCCCTTGCTTTGGGGAAATTTCCTCTCATGTCTTGTTGCATCTGCAGGGATTTTAACCCTTACTGCCTAGCTATGCACACGCTTTAAAATATTAGTAGACTGCATGTCATGCTTATCCAATGGTTTTAATACTTTTCAAGTCACAGACCCAGAACAAATAAACAGTGTCATGCTCATTCTGAGTTAGTAAATCAAAAGGTATCAAATTCAGAGACAGGTAACACAACCCTCATTTTCTTTATTTTCTTAGCAACAGTAAATCCATATAAAGTCAGCTTTAAGCAATTAGTTGACATTTTAAGGTCTGTGTAGAGCTTTTGTTCCCTTCAGAAGTTACATCTCTCCCTAAAAGCTCCTTGAAGCAGGCTGATGCAGTTTAGAAGGTCAAATGCATTTCAGAAGGTGGACAACTGTGGGTCAAATGCACCTGTAAGTTTTTTTTTTATCCAAACAGATTTTATTGAGGATAAGCATCAAATACAAATATGGTGTTACAGCCATCAAATAGAGTATAGTCAAAATGGTTTACAGATAATATAAACTTTAGGCACTCTTCATACATAATGTCTTGATACCTGGTTGACATATAGTAGTGCGGCTGTAAGTTAACTCTTAAGGCACAATGGATTTGCCCATTGACATAAGTCCAAAGCCTGCTAACACAGGCCCTTAAGTATTTTTCATGGAAGGAAAGCTACAGATTTGCTGACACTTGGAACAGAATTCTAGTATAATAAATACAGTAATATATTTACATGTTCAAATAGTACAGACATACACTATTTGCAGAGCAAAGTAAAAAAATAACCAATCTTTTCATAAAACATTATTGAATGTATACGCAAACTTAGACATACCTTTGCAGTGCATTTGTGCTGTGGGTGATTTATAGAATCCACATAGTGGTGCCGCATACACCGGTCTGGATCTGACTCAGTGAGGAAAGCGTTGCTTTTTTTACTGTCTGCGCTAATTAATAATGATCCCAAGGAGACTGCAGAAACCCAAACAAACAGGACATAGTTTCCCATTGTTTCCAAAGTCTTTCCAGGATGCAGCAAAATAAGGACCTTAAAGAAATAGGATCCAAAAGCACAATCCGAGTGCTTTGTGTACAGTAAAGTCAATTGCTTGCATTATCTTCCCACTTGCCATTGCTCCTGATGCTTTAGTTGGATGATGAAATTGTAATCCATTGCTTCACCTGTGACAAATTAAAAAAAAAAATAATGAGTTTATTTTCTATTAAGTAGCTCTGTCTTCCATTCATTTTAAGGCTCCATGTACACGGGAGACACTTCGGAACGATGGAACCTGACTGCTGGAAAACGTAGGTTAAAAAGCATCTGTTTATCCGTTTACATACCGCGTTTATGCACGTTTATTAGCGGTTGCTTTTAGAAGCATTTTTTAAGGATAACCTCAGGAGACCTTAAAAAATGCCCAGAATGCACTGAAAAATAGTAAAAAGTTAACTATTTCAGACATTTTCAGAGGAATAGAGAGAGCAGAAGCAGAGATAGCAGTATTTGTTGAGATTAGCTATCTTTTCTTTTCTTTTTTTGTGGTGTTTGGATGTGTTCCAGCTCATTTCTGTGCAGAACTTAATGCAGCAGTGTCTAACATATTTTCTTTCATACAAAACCTCAAAGTATGGTGTACCAGGTTCATATGAGTACCAGGAAAACGCTTTGCATGCATTTTTCATGGTGAAAAAGGCTCTGGACAGCATCTGGAAATGGAAGAATTAAAAAAAAAATTCAAACGCAAATGCTTAAAAATGCGGTTAGTCGTGTTTACACGCATTTACAAGTGTTTGGCGTTTGAAACGCTGATAATCTACTCCTGAAACGCAAGTTTAGTGCGTTCAAAAAAACAACTGTAAACTCAACTGCCTGTGAATGACTGTAAATTATTATTATTATTATACAGGATTTATATAGCGCCAACAGTTTGTGCAACGCTTTACAATATAACGACGATGTGTACATGGACACATAGGAAAACATTAGAGATAGTTCAGGGGCTGCTGAAAAAAACGCAGAAAAGCTCTTAAATGTGATTTTATCAGCTGCAGTGTACATGGAGCCTAAGCCCATGATCACTTTAACCACTTCCCTGGCCACTGTACATATGGAGTCCGGGTAGGACAAGCACCGTTCTGGGTGGGTGTACCCATACATCCTCCCACTCTAGCCGTTCATGCGTGCCCTTGAGGCCCTGTGCAGTGATTAATGAACATTGTGCTTCTTGGACACAGCAGATCAACAATTGGGGTATAGGGCCAATAAAATTGACCTTGCACCATGTTATCTATGTGACCAATCACAGCGATCACAAATGTAAACACAGGTTGTGTGTTGCAGCCATCAGCTCTCCTTCTCTTCACACAGAGAGCATGTGTGAGGAGATAGAGAGTGGTCTGTGCTGATCTGTAAGTATCTGTGAGTTTATCATGATTTAAATGTGATTCTACAGACACACATACACAGAACAGCCATCTGATTGCAGCAACATCAGTGTAAACTGTCACACACCAGTATCAACATCTGTCTAAGTGTCACTAGTGCAGCATCAACATCTGTCCCACTGTCACCAGTGCAGTATCAACATCTCTCTAAGTGCCACCAGTCAATGCAGCATCCACATGTGTCCCATTGTCACCAGTGCATTATCAACATCTCTCTGAGTGTCACCAGTCAGTGCAGCATCAACATCTGTCCCAGTGTCACCAGTGCACAGGGGCGGACTGACAACTGATGGGGCCCCCGGGCAATAGGGAATCATGGGACCCCTGTGTCCTTGCCCAAACTCAAAAAAGCCTATGAAAAAGGAACCAGGGGCATCTCATGGGGCCGTGCCCGAGTTTCCAAATGGTCAGTCCGCCCCTGCCCGTGCATTATCAACATCTCACTGAGTGTCACCAGTCAGTGCAGCATCAACATCTGTCCCAGTGTCACCCGTGCATTATCAACATCTCTCTGAGTCTCACCAGTGCAGCATCAACATCTGTCCCAGTGTCACCAGTGCAGTATCAACATCTCTCTGAGTGTCACCAGTCAGTGCAGCATCAACATCTGTCCCAGTGTCACCCATGCATTATCAACATCTATCTGAGTGTCACCAGTCAGTGCAGCATCAACATCTGTCCCAGTGTCACCCGTGCATTATCAACATCTCTCTGAGTCTCACCAGTCAGTGCAGCATCAACATCTGTCCCAGTGTCACCAGTGCAGTATCAACATCTCTCTGAGTGTCACCAGTCAGTGCAGCATCAACATCTGTCCCAGTGTCACCCATGCATTATCAACATCTATCTGAGTGTCACCAGTCAGTGCAGCATCAACATCTGTCCCAGTGTCACCCGTGCATTATCAACATCTCTCTGAGTCTCACCAGTCAGTGCAGCATCAACATCTGCCCCAGTGTCACCCGTGCATTATCAACATCTCTCTGAGTCTCACCAGTCAGTGCAGCATCAACATCTGCCCCAGTGTCACCCGTGCATTATCAACATCTCTTTGAGTGTCACTAGTGCAGCATCAACATCTGTCCCAGTGTCACCCGTGCATTATCAACATCTCTCTGAGTGTCACCAGTCAGTGCAGCATCAACATCTGTCCCAGTGTCACCAGTGCATTATCAACATCTCTCTGAGTGTCACCAGTCAGTGCAGCATTAACACCTGTCCCAGTGTCACCCGTGCATTATTAACATCTCTCTGAGTGTCACCAGTCAGTGCAGCATCAACACCTGTCCCAGTGTCACCAGTGCATTATCAACATCTCTCTGAGTGTCACCAGTGCAGCATCAACATCTGTCCCAGTGTCACCCGTGCATTATCAACATCTCTCTGAGTGTCACCAGTCAGTGCAGCATCAACATCTGTCCCAGTGTCACCCGTGCATTATCAACATCTCTCTGAGTGTCACCAGTCAGTGCAGCATCAACACCTGTCCCAGTGTCACCCGTGCATTATTAACATCTCTCTGAGTGTCACCAGTCAGTGCAGCATCAACACCTGTCCCAGTGTCACCAGTGCATTATCAACATCTCTCTGAGTGTCACCAGTGCAGCATCAACATCTGTCCCAGTGTCACCCGTGCATTATCAACATCTCTCTGAGTCTCACCAGTCAGTGCAGCATCAACATCTGTCTGAGTGTTATCAGTGAAGTATCAAATCTGTGCCTGTGTCACTGTCACACCCGTATAGTGTCACCAGTGTAGCTATCAACATCTGCACCAGTGTCGCTATCTTATTAGTACAGTATAACCAGTGCAGCTAGCAACAACTGTACCTGACCACCATCACACCAGTACAGTGTCATCAGAGCCAGAAAAACCTCACTGCCATATCCTAAAAAAGGTACACAAGCAAGGAGGCATTTTAGATTCTTAGCATGACAGATGAGAGTGGTGGGGAGGAGACCTTGCTGTTAGATTCCAATTCTAAATATGAATCTGTGGAGAGCAGCAGTTCCGTAACTGATTCAGAGAAGGAATCATGTGATCTGTACAGCAGCAGGCAAGCACCAGCAATGCAGTACATCCCCGTGGAGTTGCAAGAACCAGCAGTGCAGTACACCTGGATGAAAAGACGAGTCCAAGTAGTGGGATGTCACATCAACCACAAAGGAGTAGGGCTCATACTAGTGTTTCAGAGGCACTTTCAAATCCTTTATGGCTTTCCTCTAATTCAGTAGCACCTATCATCCCCCCATTTGCAGCACAACCAGCCGCTTAGGTAAAAACCGAATCAGGGTCTAGAGTCTAGGGGCTTCTAAGAGCTTTGGGTGGGATGCAGCCTCTACCCCTGTGTCTAGGTCTTACCTGACCAAGACCCTAATCCTAATGTCTCTGCTTGCTGCCTGCACCAATATTGTTCCTTGTTATTTGCTGACCATATTTCTGCCTGATGTCTGTACTGATCCTGGCCTGTTTACCGAGCATGTTTCTGCCTTCTGACTCGACCACTACTTTGCCTATTTTCTGACCATGCCCCTTCCTAGCACCAGTACTGAACCATCTGCACATCCCACTGGCTTTGCTTCTGTGAGACACAAGTCTCATCCATCCTCTACAGGCACTTGCACTACTGGAACCCATGTACTCTCTTTTGTTTAACCTTTTTTTTAGCCTCCTGTACTTTCTGGCCAATGAACATAGCATTGTGCTCTGGGGGCAGCCACATACTAGCAAGTTATGCTTGCTTGGCTTTTAGGAACAGGGACTACTGTAGGTGAAGCTACACTATGCTATATTCAATGACCACCCATACAGAGGTGACCATTTCAGTACATTGTTTTCTATAGAGTGCTGGTTCATTTTTGTAATACACCGGTTGCAATGTCAAGTACATAATCATTTCAAACATTGGTCTCACACATGTGGTATCCATAAACTTGGGAGGAGTAGCAGAATGTATATTGGTGTATAAACACCTTGGGGTGTTTGCTCTCCAAAATGTGGTCATTGTGTGGTTGTTTCCACTGTCCTGGTGCTCCAGGGACTCCAAAAATATGATAGCTATTTAGGTAATTAGAGTGTAATTTGTGCCTCTAGAAAGCCTGAAAGAGCTCCTTGGATTTTGGGCCTCTCTATGTGGCTAGGTTGTGAAAAGTATCACATGTTATTGCCATACATGGGAGTAGTAGCATAATGTTTTTTTGGGGTGCAATTGTAAGTATGCTTATGCTGTGTGTGAGAAATAACTTGTTAATCACAATTTTGTGAAAAAAAAAGATTAACTTTCATAATTTTCCAAAGAATTGTGGAAAAAAAATTACACCTTCAAAAAATTCACAATGCATCATACTATATACAGTACCTATAGACCTATATGTCTACTTTCCAAAAATAGGTTATTTTGAGGATATGTGTACTGTCCTGGCATTTTAGAGCATCAAGAAATGAGATAGGCAGTCAGTACATGAGGACTGATCAATTTTCAAATATACAGTATATAACATACTTTGTAGACTCTATAACTTTTACACAGAGTAAATGATATACACCTATTCTTTTCACCCAAAAAAATTAGCAGACTACATTTTGGCCTAAATTTATGAAGATAGATTATTTATTTTTTTTTTTTTTTCATTTTCAGTCTTTTTTCCTTTATATAGCAATAATAAAAAAACAGTGGTGATTAAATACCTTGAAAATGAAAAAAAACCCTATCTGTCTGAGGGCAGGGACTGATGTAAATGTAGAATATACTGTATATATGTAAAGTGCTGCATAAATTGTCAGCCCTATACAAGTACCTGCAATAAATAAAATGGTTTTAATAAAATGCTAAAAATTGTAATTGTCTTTCAAAGTGTGACGGCACTGAAACCTTAAAAATGGCCTGAGCCGGAAGGGGGTAAAAAAATTCTCATGTGCTGGTACCTTACGCCAGTTCGTATCTCTAGGTTTGTACCTGGCCATTCTACTCTCTGTTTTTGGCTTTGTGGACAGGAGGGCACAATGACCCACATCTGGTGGACCTGCCCGAGGGTCTTTAGGCTCTGGATTCGGGTTTACACTCTAATCAACCCGCTCCTCCACTATAACCTACAGAAAGACCCAGTCGAGGCCCTACTACTCAAACCTATACAGGCAGTACACAAAAAGCATGCAAAATGAATTGCTTTTCTCTTTTATTGCTACTAAGCAAATTATTGCTCATTCTTGGAAATCTTCTGTCCTTTTTTCTTTTTTTTATGGTTGAACTGATTGGACTTTTTTCAGCCAGACTAACTATGTAACTATGTAATCTGACCTGAGAGGATTGCAATTATGACCATCTTCTTCCCCCATCCTTTTATGCTGTCAGATTGAATCATTTGGCTGGTGGGGCTCTCCAAGGTGCTACCATCCTCCTTCCTTCTATTCCACTCCCTCCACTACTCTTTTCTTCCTTCCCTCAAACCACTCTGCCCTCAACCATTCAGTCCCCGGAGAATTTTTGTCTTCTCACTACAGCTCTGCTACTTATAGTCTTACGGGCTCCAATAGTCTCTGATGTTATTGAACATTCTTGGTATCTGTAAAGGGGTGTTTCTTCACCTCCTATTGTACTTTGTGTAACTGCTCAGTTTTTTTTCTTGTGCATTTTACCTTTTTTTTTTTACAATTTTTCTTTTCTTTTTGCCTGTTGATTCTACTATTAACAGACTTCTAGTTCTATGATGACAATGCTCACTCACCCTTCTGTATCAGGACAACAGAAAATGTGTTTCATCATATACATTTATCTAGAGTCCCTTGATAAAGTCATATTAATGAAATTTATCGGCGAGAGGGCTACACCACACATACTATCTGACTCCCATCCTGTGTCAAGCTTGCTCCAGCATTGATGGTCAGGGGGTATACCTAGCAAGTGCAGCTTCTGCCTTTAGCAGCCCCTGTTAACATAAAGCAAGTAGGTATACCAGTACTTGGTTGCCTTTGGGTCTTAATAGACTGTGATACAGTCCCTTGTCAAGCAATGCTAAAGGTTCAATGAAAGTAGGTGAGACCTACATCAATCAAAGGTGTCAGACGATCATGTTGGATAAAGAAGGCATGTGCCTATTGGGTAGTGTAATCTGGAGTCTGGTAGAGTCAGGACAGGAGGCAGTCAAAAAGTACATTCCAGGGACAGGCCAAGGTCATGGCTGGCAGCAGATGAAGAGAAGTCTATGGACAAGATGAGGTCAGAATCCAGAGTAACAGAAATATACTGTAGGTTGACAGGATAGGGATCAGGGTAAATAAATTGAATGCAGGAAAAAAGCAATTAGAACAGGATCAGGTTATAAAACACAACACAACAGGAGCCAGAATAGTAAGAACTATCACAAGCCCAGAGCCCTGGGCTTGTGCTGTGTAAATAAATGCCACCAGTCAATCCTAAATCTGGGGGGCCAAGCTTTTTAGCCCACAGCTGAAAATGAAATGTGCAAAGGGTGTAGGTGCAGCAACCATTGGGAACAGCTAAGATTCCTGCACCTTTCCCAGATTTGTCACAACATCTCAATACTGTGACAAATCTGGGAAAGGTGCAGCAGCAATTAACTACCAAGAGGAGCTATGAGGCTGAGACAGGCACAGTAGCATATCTTATGTTACTAACATTACTCTCTCTCTCTGAGGAATAGACTCTGGATTGATGCAAACAGGTGCTGCTGGAACTTTTTATAATAAAGTTTTATTAATTTCTCTTTGAAACCCCATTTTATCAACACAAAATTAAAAAAAAACCAGCAAAAACTAAAATTTGCTAAGATTTACTAAGTCTTATGGATATCAGTTGCTAAATGAAAGCCCTTAAATTTATGAGAGGTCATGAGATGAATAGGTATGTTACCTTCTTTGTATTCTCTCAGGCTTGTCTTATTGGTTGGACATTTTTCTATGTGTGTTCACCTTTACTTTGTTTTGGAATCATTGTAATATGTGGCAGTAAGGAATGTGGATTAAAATGAGTATTTTGTTTTCTTCAAAATAGTCAGGTTTTGGAACTTTGGAATTTTTTTTAGGAAGTGATTGCAGATTGTATTTTTGTTATTGAGACATCTGGTTTAAGATAAGTTAAAGAGGGTTTTGGAATTCAGGGAAGGGGTAAGGCTTGGAAGAATTCCTCAGCTTTATTCTAATCAAACTTTTAAGGGGCAGGCCATGAACGTCTTTGGATAAAATTGAGACTTATACAACTTCAGCAACTGACGTTGGTCTGTTTTATCATATGACCAGCCTGAATAATCAGATTACGACAGTTTATGGGTAAAGCAGGGCACCTCCACTTATGGGGCCTTATAGTATTGATTTGAGATAAGTGGTAATATAGCTATTGTCAATTAGCCAATCAAACCCATGAAAAGGCATTGAGGTTTATAGCAACTCTACTGGTTTCAATTAAAAAAAGTTTGCCCTGAAGAAGGGGAAGTCCCCAAAACACGTTACTTTGATGTACATGTTGTTACTTCTCAATAAACACCTACGAACCATACTTTATAAGTTGCATTTCTCTGGACTCCTTGCTTCTTATCCAAATAAAAAAAAGTCCGTAATCACCTCTTACATTTGATCTTTCTGAGTATATCAGATGCAACATGTTCTGGAAGCAAGGCATCACACTCTGGTGATCCCTAAGCAAATTTCTTTTATATATTTTTCTTTTAAAAAAAGGACAATCATTATTTATGAATATAGTATATTTATCAGTGTAGTACTAATGATTATTGTAATATTATTGTAATTTTACTCATAACAATTATAATAATAATCACTGCTAAAAACAGTATTAGGAAGGTTAGTAGTAGTAGCTGCAGTAGAAGGCTCAAAAGTAATTATTCTGCAAACTTTCTATTGAAAAATACTCGGGTCTCCTGGGGAAAAAACTGGAACTCCAGTATTCTAGTGGAATTCCTGGGTGGCACTAAATAACACTTCATAAACAGTACTGCTGTACAGTTTTTCCAGCCAAGAACAATACCAGTGCCAAGTTGAACTTACAATCAGGTCAGTTCTGTTTAACCTAAACAAAGCTGCTATTTGTTTGAAAAATTCTGAATTAAAATACAAGGAATGGTAAATGTTGCGTACCAACAGGGCTGAACAACTGTGGAAAGCTTTAAACCCAAACACATCAATTTTAAAACCAAACTGATTGTAAAGCATATTAATATTTCTTGTACTTTCCATCATATGCTTTGCTAGCTCATAAACTGTTTTTTATTAGCACTTGGCAATATACAGATTTGAAATATGAGAGAACAATATGGGTGTGCATATGAATGAAAGAAGCTCTGGGTCAAACCAGCCCAAATAAAAAATGAAATAATATGTGATCTTTGCCCGTTGGCGCTTCCTCACTAGTGATGTGTTAACAAGCCATTTTATAATTAGAAACAGATGAATTAAAATGCTGACATCGCTAAGGCATTGAAACATTAATTGAAAATGTCCAAAACAAACAGAGCATAATTAAACACAGAAATAGTCATATACTATATTGTACTACCACTATTGCACTACCATTACAGCATCAGCGTATCCCCAGGCTACAAATTTGGAAAACACTGCAAGCACGTACTGAGAGCAATGTAGGAAATACAAAACAGCAAATTAATTCATAGATCAAACCTTAAACACGCCATTCAAAGAAATCATGTGGCGGTTGAACATTATGAAATATTGGATCGCCTAAAGATATATTGGGTTCCCAAACATTAGACAGACTTTTATTCTATGAACATGGATGATCTTAAGTGCAGCTGTGGTTCCTGGAACCAATAGTGTAGCTTTTCCACCAGCCCACTGGTTTGGGCTGTAGTCAAATGTCACTCAAATGACATCATGATTGTAGCCTAATCCAGTCAAAATCATATTTTTGAGCACCCTTAGACTATAGCTGGATATTGTGACATGAATTAACTGCTGTCTGTCATATATAGCCATGTACTACATATGTGAATATTTATATATAAAGAGGTTACTCTTAAATCTTTCAAGGGCAGGCACAAGGTCTTTGAACAAAAAAGTACAATTTTGCACAGCTGTTCTGTTATCAGAATCAGCGACAAAAACTGAAAAATAAACATCAAATTTATTTTCAATGCTACTGATACATTGGCCATTCATATTCCAAGTAAGGCTCATGAATAGCATGATATTCTTCATACAGATATTTAAAATATGGCTTTCTAGGAAATTAAGTGTTAATGACTTTATAATTCATTAGTTTGATTACTGCTGTTAGTGACTCTGTAGCAGATCATGTACAAGAATGTATACAGGATGATTTTAGATTAGTTATAATTAAGAGAATTAGTTAAAACCCCAAAACAATATATATCTTCTGAAAGCAAACACCTACGAGAATAAAATGGAGGTAATTCCAACTTTTAAGTAAAATGATATTAGCATAACCGTTTATCAAGTACAAATTTTCAGTAAAATATATACAAAAGTTAATATTAGTGCCCACAAAATGCAATGTATTGCCCAATTGTTTGATAAAGTATTATAGATGAGGTTGGGCCACGTAAATAGATACCCGACATGTCAAGCCTTAACATTTTAACACTTTTTTCATTTTTTTTTTTTGACGAATAGCTGCCTATGGAATAGCATATTTACAGTATAGGGACGAGTTCTCTTTAACCACTTGCCTACCGGGCACTTATACCCCCTTCCTTACCAGGCCAATTTTCAGCTTTCAGCTCCGTCGCACTTTGAATGACAATTGCGCGGTCATGCAACATCACACCCATATGAAATTTCTTATCATTTTTTTCACACAAATAGAGCTTTCTTTTGGTGGTATTTAATCACCGCTGGGTGTTTTATTTTTTGCGCTATAAACAAAAAAAGAGCAAAAAATTTGAAAAAAAAAAGTTTTTCTTTGTTTCTATTATAAAATTTTGCAAACAGGTAATTTTTCTCCTTCACTGATATACGTTGATGAGTCTTCACTGATAGGCAGCACTGATGGGCACTGATAGGCAGCACTGATGGGCACTGATAGGCGGCACTGATGAGGTGGCACTGATAGGTGGCACTGATGGGCACGGATAGCCAGCACTGATAGGCGGCACTGATGGGGACTGATAGGTGTCACTGATAGGCGGCATTGATGAGCTGGCACTGATGATGGGCACTGATAGTCAGCACTGATGGGCACTGATAGTCAGCACTGATGGGCACTGACTGGCAGCACTGTTGGGCACTGACTGGTGGCACTGCTGGGCACTGACTGGTGGCACTGCTTGGTGGCACTGATGGATGGCACTGCTGGGCTGCACTGATGGACACTGGTGGGCACAGGTGGGTGGCACTGCTGGGCACAGGTGGGTGACACTGCTGGGCTCTTGTGGGCAGCACTGCTAGGCACTTGTGGGTGGCACTGGTGGGTGGCACTGCTGGGCACCGATCATCAGGCCACTGATCATCAGTGCCCTGATGATCGATACTGATTCCTCCTCTGACAACTGCCGGTTCTTGGCAGTACTTTCCTCATGCTGTGACAGTGTGAGGAAAGTGCAGCCGATAGCCAGCAATTGCATTTCCCAATCATCAGTGTGTCATTGGACATGGCTGATCACGCGGTAAAACACCACTGTGATTGGCCTTTTACCATATCACGTGATCAGCTGTGTCCATAGGACACATCAGTCACAGAGATCGCCAGCTGCACACCCCCAGGAGCATGCAGGAGAGCGCGTTCTGGAAGGAAGTCATATGACGCCCCCCCCAGAACTGGCCGACCACAGTAAAGCCGTCATTCGGCTATCTGCAGTCGGAAAGTGGTTAATAAGACATCTATTAGACTCTTATGTCTCCCCTGCACTCCACTGAAGCTGAATCGATCATGCTTCAGCAGTTTCCCTACAGCAGGTGGGGAAAATGAGGTCTGAAACCAGAAGTGAGGTAATGCACGTTGCTACTGATTTTTTTTCTAGTTAGAGGAGAGCAGCAAACAGATGTCCACTGATCTGCCTCCCCTCTGCCTAGTGACACCCGCCTTGCCTGTCTAGGTGATGCAGATGAAAGAGCGTAGACCAGAAAAATGGCGACAGGGTCACATGAAAGTCTCAGCTTGTGATGTTCATTTGCAGTTGCAGCTTCATTTTAAGCTTTGGCTGTATTTTGTTTTCAAAACTAAGATAATATGAAATCTAACCGATTAGTAATTAAAATATTCTAAAGTTATTTCCCTATAGCACTTGTATGTTACCATTACACTCACATATGAACTAACATGCTTGACTGGAACTAATCAAATATTTTCTCTTTACAGGTATAGAGTTGTGATAAGTTTAAAATGTTCTGCCAGCTCATCCTCAGTAATAGTATTGTATTTCTATAAATGCACATCATATACTCTAACTAATGTTACATTGTAGTGTTCTGACTACATAGTTCTTTCACCTTTTTTGTGCATACTGTAGCTATCCAATCAGTGTAGCAAACAAGCTAAAAGTATGCTTCTCTCTGTGATAACTCTGTGATGACTTCTGTCAGACTTTGGAAATGTCTCTCTTGGACTTTCAGAACATTTACATAGCAAGCACGAAAGTGACATAATCTTTAAAGCTGATATTTAATAAAATAGAAAGACTTCAGAAGTGTTTAATATGTTTTTTTTTTTTTTTTTTTTCACATACATGTCTGATTCAGTAAACTGTGCAAGGCGCAAAATGTTAAGCTCCAAGTACAGCAGAACAACCGATAATTTTGAATTTTACTTAAGCCAGAAACTTTCACCCCCCTTGTCCAGGTCATTTTTCTGCTTTGTCAGCACTGTCACACTTTGAATGGCAATTACTTAGTAGTTATGCAACACTGTGCCCAAATAAAACTTTTGAGACAGATAGAGCTTTCTTTTGGTGGTAATTAGTCATCACTGGGTTTATATAAGCCAAAAAACCCTGAAAATGTTGAATAAAAAACATGTTTTACTTAGTTTCTGTTATACAAATGAAGAATATTTCTTTATAAATGTAGGCCAAAATGTATTTTAATACATTTCTTTGATAAAAAATAAACCAGTTCAGTGTATATTATTTAGTCTGTATTCATTTTATAGAGTCTCATCTCATTATTTGAAGCCCTAAAATGCCAGAACAGTACAAATTATCCCTTTTTGGAAAGTAGACAGTCCAAGGTATTTAATAAGTCAGTTTTTTAAAGTTGTAATTTTTGTTACATTTTTTACAGCCTTGATACATTAACGGGACCCAAAGTCCAAGGAGCACCTTTAGGCTTTCAAGGAGCATAAATTACACATGTCATTTCCCAAAACCAAATCACATTTTTGGAGGCCCTGGAGCACCAGGACAGTGGAAACACCCACAAAATGACCACATTTTGCAAAGCAAACACCCCAAAGTATTTTCTAAGAGGTGTGGTGAGTCTTTTGAATACTTCATTTTTTTGCATCCAGTTTTTGGAAAATGGAGAAAGAAAATGAACATTTTTTTACATAAAGTTATAAAACCCAGAACACATTCTGCTGCTCCTTCTGAGTATGGGAATACCACGTGTGAGACTTTTTCACTGTTTGGACTGATTATGTACAGAAAATGTTACTATGTGAATCACACAAATCAACCAGTTGTTTCAAAACCAGTGTACTGTAATGGATGCCTTGATATGAGTGGTCAGGCAATATAGCTTAGTGTAGTGTTATCTATAGCAGTCCCCATTTTTATAAGCCAAACAAGCCTAACCTTCTGGTAAGTGGTTGCTCCAAGGAATGCCATGTTCATTGGCCAGGAAGTACAAGAGGCTAAAGAAAGGAAGAACAAAAGAGTTCCTGTTTTTCCAGTGTGTTGTCCACAGTGGATCGGTGCAAGCAAAAAACAGGCAAAGGATCAGTCCAGGCAACAGGCAAAAATATGGTCGATAAACAGGCCAGAGTTCGTACAGGTGGCAGGTAAAGGCAACACAGCACTAATGTGGCGCTGATCAGGAACACTGCCGATGACTTACACTGGTCTGGTGACACTGGGACTGGTGTAACAACAATCTGAGACACCATTGCTGTTTTATGCTGGTGTGGTGACACTGCAACTTGTGTGGAGGTGTTAAGGAACACTGTTACTGGAATACACTAGTCTGATGACACTGGGACTGTGTGGTGCGGATGAGGGAAACTGTAACTGTGAGGTAGTGATAAGGAATATTAGGGATAATAACAAGAGACATAAAATATAAAATAAAACATAAAACACAAGAGCAGCTGACAGTCCAAAACCCCCCTGGGTAAAAAAGTCTTTATGTATATACACCAGCTCACAACCTCATGCTCCAATCTTCCTGTCTTCTCATCAAGATTTCTTTAACCAGAATGTATTGTGTTCCATGGAATATCTTACTCATAAGATGTACACCATTAGGAAATTCATCTCATGACACTCCAATTATGTTACCTACCTTCTCGAATGCCCATGTAGTTTCCAATATGTGGGATGTACCACAAGGAAGTTACATATAAGATTAAGGGAACATGTCACCAACATCAGAAAGGGGAAGTAGGAGCATAGCCTGTCAAAACACTTCAGAGACGTACATGGTTGCGATCCCACACTGTTGAAATTTTGTGCTATCGATAAGGTTGAGGCACATTGGAGAGGCAATAATCGCTTAAGGGAGATTTTTAGGAATGACACTTTCTGGATTTATGAGCTGGACAGTATGTACCCTAAGGGACTGAATATAGAACTGGATCTGATTTGTTTCATCTAGTTTTTAGGGTGCCGATATTTAGGGAACTATTTTGAGGCTGTATTAGGCATGTGCAGGCAGTGAGAGGTACATACTGGGCATATCCAACCCTCGCCTAATGCCTATGAGGAAGTTGATTGGACGACGAAACTCGTCAGCAGGATGTGACATCAAGACGCAAGCAAAAGTACTACAGCGGCCATTTTAAAATTGGTTGAGCTAGGTTCTTTACATGTAAGCGCAATTTACATTATTAAACCAATTTTTTAAACCATTTTTTTTATACTGCTGCACTATGGGAGTGTTTGTTTATCTTTTATGATCACTGAGAGCATATGAAGAGCTGGGGAGGAGACTGAACATGCTGATTATATTTTTGAAAGGCAATTTACAAGACATGCAGGGTAAGGTGCACGCCTGAAGGGTATGAGCAAGCTGGATTTGTTTCGTACACAGGTGGTGGATGGAGCATGGTCACACGTGTCTTTGTGGATTTGATTCACAGTTTTAGGAGTGAAATGCACACTGGTCACCCCAAGAGGGTAAGAGTATTTAGGGGATAAGTGGTAGACACTATTTGTCTAATAATAAATTGTGCACAGGTGTACATGTATCACATTTGCATAGGAAATACTACACTATATAAGTTTTTTTTCTTTGGAAATTTGGATCACTGTATTGGAAGATCAGAGGAGAGTAAGATATTCCATGGCACACATACATTCTGGTTAAAGAAATCTTGATGAGAAGACAAGAAGTTTGGAGCATGAAGTTGTGCGCTGGTGTATACATATAAAGTGATAAGGAATACTGTAACTGGTGTGACGGTTATTAGGAACAATATGACTGGTGTGGCAGTGATTAAGGATATCATGATTTGTGTGGTGGTGATCAAGGACACTGTGAGTGTATGGCTGGGATTAGGGACACTAACTGGCAGCACTGGTCTGGTGACATTGTGCTGCTGTGGCAGTTATCAGAGACAATGGCTGGTGGCACTGACATACAGTGATATTGGAGCAGTCAGTCATTGAACATGATCACTACCACAGCAGTACAAATCCTTTATAATGACAATACACTTGCTCTGGTGACAGTATGAAAAAAAACCAGAAAAACTATTTTATATTTTTTTCTAGATACTGTCACCAGGGCAGTGCAGAGTCACTATAATGACATTATACTGCTATGGGGAAGGGGGTAGGTTGATTTTTTTTTAAGCTATGATTGTTTATTACAGTCATTATCACTGTATAAGCAATTGTTTCAATCTGTGTTTGGCATCTATTCATGATGCCATTGTTTACTATTAGGGATGTCCTTGATATTCGAGTCAAACATAAGTTCAACTCTGACAGTGCATTGTGATTGGCCAAAGCAATGCACCTGACCACAGCACTGGCGATGGATTGCAACAATGAAACCATTTTTTTGGCTTTCTTTTTTTTTAATAAAGTACTTGTCAAAAACTGGTTTTTTTTTTCACTGATTCATGCCCCTCAGGGCAGTACCCGAGTACCCATACCCCTTTTATGGCCAATAACTTGCATAAGCCTTCAAAATAGGCACTTTTGAATTCAAAAGTTCGAATCCCATAGACTTGCATTGGGGGCACAATTCACTAAAGGTTATCGCATGAGTTATGTTGGTCGCATGACCACATATCTCATGCAATACTGAAAATGTCAATTCACTATAGCAGTGTGCGGTATTTACTGAAAATAGCAAAAACACTCTGTAAATATCACATAAAAAGACCTTAACGTCAATTCACTAAAGAAAATAAATAATTAAATGCATGCAGTAATTAACCTCCCTAGGCGTCTGATTACGTCCATATTTCTGTGCTCAAAGCGGTACATTTGTTTGCATGGAAATATGTATTTTTTTTATTGTAGGCCTGTAATTTTTAGGAATAACTCACTGAAATCCGTCAGAACAAAAGTCTAGTAAACATCCCGAGTATGACAAAACTTGAAACACAAAATCATAAATTATAATTTCATAAATAATCATAAAAAATAATAATATAATAATAATAAATTTAATTCAATAATATAATCAAACCAAAAACACTGAAATTTGAAATATAGCACCAAGTTCGTACATCACTGAGCAAAGTCGCAAAATCGTTTTCAGTGTCTGATGAGGAATTTCCCCACGAATCATTATCACTCAATTCTGCAAGTAGTTCCGATTTACTATCGCTGTATTCTAGCTGGTCTAAAACCGCTTTTGACCTAAAGGGATGCTTTTTGGACGCCATGGACGTTTCTCAGTTTCCAGGCAGAAAGAACAGTAAAAATGTAGGCAGGGCACAGGACAAAGCACTAGGGACAAAATGTATGTGAAATGGTTTGATACAGTAATGTTTTACTATGCGATTTTAGTGATCTTAGTGAATGTCACTTTTTGTCATTTTCAAATTTCCCGCCCTTCCGTCCCCATACGTCCCGACACTCACAGGGGACGGAACCCAGATGACAGATGCCGGAATCCGCCGGATTACATTGCCAGGGACACTGCAGAAGGGACATCGCGGGAGCGCAGGACAAGGTAAGTGATCGAGGGATCGCGGAGAAGCGCTGCATGGTATTCCCAAGTGTAGCTCGGGGTTACCGCTTGTGGTACTGAAACTTTAGGGAGGTTAAGTAGTGTTCAAGGCATGCAGTGTGTACTGGTATCTGATAGTAACTGTCATGGGTTGTTAAGGAGTTGGAGTCCTTAACAACCTATGAGTCATCAGCTGTCAGAGGGTTACCTGCTTTTCCACACAAATCTGGCCTGTGGTTGTGGGGGTCTTGTGGGAATCTGGAATCTACCTGGGGGCTTATCAGAATATGGAAGGGGACCCTCAGATCTCGCCCCCCCCTTATGTCAATGAATATGGGGTACATGGTACCACTACTCATTCACAAAAAAAATGTGTAAAAAAGTGTAAGGTAAAAAATTACAGTAAACAATGGCGGCGGGCATCGTGATTGACGTTGGATCTACTTCAGGGGACATCTTTTAAATTTTTTGTTGTTTTAATAAAGGACTTGTCAAAAACTGTCAACTGTCATTTTTTACACTACACTTTTGTTTTAAGAATGAGTATTGTACCCCATACTCATTCACATGGGGGGGCGGGATCTGGGGGTCCCTTCCATACTCTGATAAGCCCCCCACCCGTAGACCCCCAAAACCACTGGCCAGGGTTGTGGGGAAGAGGCCCTTGTTTCCATCAACATAGGAACAAGGTGCTTTGGGGGGGAGCCCTCTTGCTCCAAAGCATCTCCCCATGTTGAGGACATGTGACATAGTATGGTTCAGGAGGACGGGGCGATCCCCCACTTTCCTGACCTGACAGGCTGCATGCTCAGATAAGGATCTGGTATGGATTTTGGGGGGGATCCCATGCCATTTTTTTTGTAAATTTGTAATTGCCAGCAATTCTTTTTACATTCAGCTGTCAGTGGGGAAGCCTGCTTACAGCTGAAACATTAATGTATGTTTTCAATACTAAAATACCGCAAAACTTAATAAAATAACTCATGTGGTATTTTAATAGTGTAAGATACTGCTTTGTGACTTGTTCCCTGGGTTCGAAATTTGCGATTGAACTTTCGTTAGGTTCAAATGTTTGACCATGAACCGAACAGCGGGGTGTTTGGCCCAACTCTATTTACTATTCTGATTGCTGTGATTTATCACAGCTATCACATGGTGCAGGGCCCTGTACCATGTGATCACTGTGACCAATCGCATAGATCACAGTAGTAAGCAATGGCATCATGACTGAAAGCCATTGTTTACTACTGGATATGTAATCGCTGTGACTGGTCACAGCGATCATATAGTACCAGGGTCCATCAGAGTGGCCCAGCACTCCAATATAACAGTCACAGATCAGAGGGGGTTCATGAGGCACACTTTTGGGAGAACATACAGGTCTGTCCCCTGAGACTGATGCTTGTTCTGCTTGGCCATTTATACACAGTGGATGGGTGGGAGGCCATTAAGCAAGACTTTATTACTATACTATACTTGCACTTAAAGTGTATCCATTCCTAAAACATTGCTACCATAGCAATTAACTATGTAGTGCAATGGATCTATGCATTTGTTTGACCTATGGAGGAACTTTCATAAATACGACGAAAGCTATTTCATGAATTGACTACTTTTTAGTAACAAGGAATTTACTGATTAATGCACCACTACAATCCACAAAATTATTTATTTATATCTTATCCCAATAGCTATGTCACTTGATTTTAACAGTGGTAGGAAGGCCACTTTTTGTAAAGAGAGTGTTTGTATAAACAGAGTTTACTAGGTTTTTTGGGTTTACTAGTGATAATGAATATGCCAAAATAATTATCACTATTTTAAAAAGAGGTTTGCAAAATTAAATAAATGTTTTCTATTTCTTATAAAAAAAATAGGGAATTATATAGGTATGCGGAGTGGTAAACTAGCTAGGATAAGTCCTATCTCGGAACATCTTCCAGTTGAAGAGGAACTTGGGGAAAAAACTCCCTATTGGGGTTGTGTATGGCTTAATAATTACTTTTAATCATCAAAAAGGTATAGACTTTATAAAGACTTTATTCTAAGACTATATATTAAGAAATGTAAAGAATACTTTCTCTTAAGTGAGAGACCTAGGGAGATTAATAGAGACTGGCTGTAACAAGTTGTGAAAACCATTGTGGGAATGGATCTTAGAAAAGTGTACTTTAAAATTAATCAACAGAGCTTTCATTTCCAGTTCAACATACTGGGAAAGAAAGGAGCAACTCTCCTTGTTTGAAATTTAGTGCTCCCTCTCCAAACCTAAATCATATGTTATATTACGTAGAAAGGTTAAAAGGATGTGGAATAGGATTGTACAGTGGATAAGTGGCCTGTTGGGGAGATGTATAAACTTCACATTTGGAAGAACTGTATACTTTCAAGCCCCAGGGAAAGACATGGTAACTTATTGTTGATGACATTAAAAACACCAAAAGAAGTGCTTAGAAAATGGAGGGTTGTAAGGTTACCTCAAATAAGTAACATTTTGCAACAGATGTCAGATTTTTTGGTGGAGTTTTGCAGCTTATAATATTTATTTGGAATATGGTAGGTAGTATACAGCATACTTCTATAGTTTTAAATGTATTTATTATTATTATTATTATTATACAGTATTTATAAAGCGCCAATAGTTCGCTCAGCGCTGTACATTACAAAAGGGGACAGAACATGTGACAGAACAATACCAATACAATGCAAAATATGAGGGGATTGAGGGCCCTGCTCCTTCAAGCTTACAATCTAGGAGGGAGGGGATGGTGGCACAGGAGGAGATAGCTGTGGGGGATGGAGTGGTAGGAAGAGTGGAGGAGGTCGGTCAAGTTAGCAGGGGGTGGGGTAGGCTTCCCTGAAGAGATGGGTTTTCAGGGTGCGCCTAAAGGGGAGGAGAGTAGGTGATAATCTGATGGGTTGGGGCAGGGAGTTCCAGAGGATGGGTGACACCCTGGAGAAGTCCTGGAGGTGGGCATGGGAGGAGAAGACCAGGGAACAGGGAGGGATTGGCAGAGGGGGGTGGCGGAAACGGAGCGGTTGGAAAGGTGAATGAGTCTGGCAGCCGCATTCAGGATCGACTGAAGCGGGGATAGCCAGCGGCGAGGCAGGCCAGTGAGGAGGGATTTGCATTAGTCGAGTCGTGATATGATGAGGGAGTGGATTAGCTGTTAAGTGGTTTCTGGGGTTAGGAACGTGCAGATTTTGGCGATGTTGTGGAGGTGGAGTCTGCACGAGTTTGTTAAAGATTGGACTTGGGGCTGGAAGGATAGGTTGGAGTCCAGAATGACACCAAGTACTCTGGCCTGCAGAGCAGGTTTGATGGTGGCGTTGTTGGATGTGATGGAGAAGTCAATGGGGGGTGGGGTACGGTCTGGGGGGAAGACAAGAAACTCAGTTTTGGAGAGGTTCAGTTTAAGGAAGTGGAGCGACATCCAATCTGATATGTCGCTCAGTAGGTGTGTGATTCGGGCAGAGACCGAGAGGGTGAGGTGGGGGGTTGAGAGATAGATTTGTGAGTCGTCGGCATAGAGGTGGTAGTTGAAGCCGTGAGAGTGTATGAGTTGGCCAAGGGAGGAGGTGTAGATGGAGAAGAGAAGGGGCCCAAGGACAGGGCCTTGAGGGACCCCAACAGAGAGGGGGAGTGAGGGGGAGGTGGTAGCATTATAGGTAACGCTGAAGGAGCGTTGTGACAGGTAGGATGAGAGCCAGGAGAGAGCAGAATCTCTGAGGCCGAGGGAGTGTAGTTTTTTGAGGAGGAGGGGGTGGTCGAAGGCCGCAGAGAGGTCAAGGAGTAGGAGCACTGAATAGTGGCCATTAGCTTTGGCGGTTAGAAGGTCGTTGGAGAGTTTGAGTAAGGCGGTTTTGGTGGAGTGTAGGGGACAGAAGCCAGACTGTAGGGGATCGAGGAGGTGGTTGTCGTTGAGGTGAGAGCATAGGCAGGTGTAGACGAGGCGCTCGAGGAGTTTAGATGTAAATGGGAGCAGGGAGATGGGTCTGAGGTTGTTCGGGTCATTGGGGTCCAGGGAGGGCTTTTTAAGTAAGGGGGTGATGTGTGCATGTTTAAGAGGGGTGGGGAAAGTGCCTGAGGAGAGGGAAAGATTGAAGATGTGGGTGAGAGAGCGTAGGATGGAGGGGGAGGGGGTCGTAGGAGTTGTGAGGGTATAGGGTCGAGGGGGCAGGTGGTGAGGCGGGCATCAGAGAGGATCTTGGAGACTTCCTCGATGGTAGTAAGGTCAAAGGTGCAGAGTGTTGGGGGAGCTTCAGTATGAGGAATGTAGGGTGGGGTGGAAGTGGAAGTCAGAGCAGTGGTGGGGCCGTGGGAGAGGGGTGATGAGGGGGTAGCTGAGTGAGGGGGAACGGGGTTGGAGGGAGTTTGAGCAGTGACGAAGTCCCTGCGGGTTATGTCGAGGGGGAGGGGGGATGAGGGGGTAGCTGTGTGAGAGGGGACAGGTTGAGAGGGCGTGTGAGTTGCGGCAATGTCCTTGCGAATTGTGTCAATCTTGTTTTTGAAGTGATTGGCGGTGAGGGCGGTGAGTGAGGTGCTGGGTGGAGGTGGGGGTGGCGAGAGTAGAGAGTTGAAGGTGGAGAAGAGTCGGCGAGGATTGGAGGAGAGGGTCTTGATGAGGGTCAGGAAGTAGGCTTGTTTGGCTGCGTGGAGGGAGGAGGTGTAGGTGTGGAAGGCAGATTTGTAGCGGGTGAAGGCTTGTTGGGATTTTGTTTTGCGCCATAGTTGCTCCAGGGCACGACTGTGTTGTTTGAGGGTTTTGGTGTGATCAGTCTGCCAGGGCTGGAGCGGTCGGGGTCTGATGTTGCGTGTGGTTAAAGGCGCTAGTGAGTCAAGGGCTGTTGACAGCGCGTTGTTGTAGGCAGTCATAGCCAAGTCGGGACAGGACAGGGGGAGGATGCTGTCATGGAGTTGATCAGCTGCAGAGTGGAGGGGGGCAGGGTTGAGGTTGCGGAGGTTACGGCTGGTAGTAGTATGACATTTGGAGGGGTAGGCCTCTTTTGTTTTTCTCCTCATTTGACCTATTTGATAACAAAGTGAAAAACTGATAGTTATCACTGATTTATCTGTGTGTGTGTGTGTGTGTGTGTGTGTGTGTGTATCTTGACAAACTTTGCTTTTGTTGACTGAAATAAATGTACCTAATATTAGTTTATGTTTTCATAAAAATGCACAAAACTGAAGATGACAATGTTAATTGTTTTAATATCACTTTAAGGATTATTTAATAAGGTCAACAATGGGTCAATTGCAATCTACTCGCCATGTGACAGATAGATCATGACCTTGCCATGCACTCCAACCTTTAGAAGGGGTAGCCACTAGTGATGGGCTGAACACCCCCCTGTTTGGTTCGTGGTTGAACATTCAAACCTACCAAAAGTTCAACTGGGAACTTCGAACAAGGACAATTTACTGAGCAGTATCTGAGTATGCGGTAGGATATCGCTCAGTTACTAAAATACTGCATGAGTTATATTATTAAGTTATGCTGTATTTTAGTAGAGAAACATTCACTCATGTTTCAGCTATCAGCTGAAACAAATATGAAATGAAATATGCTTAGAGAAGTAAATCTTTCCAACAATCAATACTCATTTTTCATTGTCCTTCCTGTTCTTGTGTGCCTGTTGACCTGATGAAAGGTGGCAACAGAATAATTCCTGCATGTGAAATTTTCAGTTAATTCAAACCAACATACAGTAAATTAAAACTACTAATGGAAAATAGTTTACCAAATGGTCTACAATAGTACAAACTGTGAAAATAATCTATAGTAGTTTCCTTAGTGATAATACTTATTGTACAGTATACACAAGGCTTTGCTGATGTTAGCAAACACATTTGATAAAGTCATAATAATGGCGTAGAAGAGAAACTGATTCTCAGATGTAAATCATCAAAGAGTATATCAGTCTCCAGTGATATGGCAGTGTAGCCACCCCCTTGCTGTAATAGCAAATAACCACAAATGTCTACAGTTCATAAAATACACAGTTGGTCCGATAGAAAAAAGTCTATGAGGTTAAACCAGTAGAAAGAAATGAGTAAATAAATACATTGAAACCTGCATATACAGAACCCTAAAACCACAGTTGATTTGGAGAAAGGAAAAAAAAAAACTTTAACCACTTGCACTCCGCCCTATAGCAGAAGTACTGCTACAGGGCGGCAGGGCTGCACAAAATCACACATATATATATATATATTTGCATTTCCGAAAGGGGGCATGTGCACACCGCTCTACCCACGCCGCTAGAGATGTCAGTCACTAGGTCCCGGCTGGCGATTCCCAGTCAGCACTTGGCAATCGTCGGGGAAAGCTGACAGGGAAGAAGGGAAGAGACCTGTGTGTAAACAATACAAGTATCTCTCCTGTCAGCATGTACGTGCTGTTTTGAATCTATCTGCACAGAAAAGAAATACAAAGCAGCATGTCTCCCTAGTAAAACACAACCCAGTGCACACAATAAAACACACACAGCACACAGTTAACCCTTTGATAGCCCCAGATGTTAACCCCTTCCTGCCCAGTGTCATTAGTACAGTGTCGGTGCTTTTTATTAGCACTGATCACTGTATTAGTGTCCCTGGGGATGTCAGTGGCAGTTAGTCAATTCCCACTCAGTGTCAGAATGCCTGTCACAGTCACTGATTGCTGCTAATACTAGTATAAAAAAAAAATTCCAGTAAATAAACCACCATTTGTAGAAGCTATAACTTTCACATAAACCAATTAATTTACACGTATTGGGATTTTGTTTTTAGCAAAGACATGTAGCAGAATAAATTTTGGCTTAAATTTATGAAGACATTTGATTTTTTAAATTTTTTATTGGATATCTTTTATAGCAAGAAATCATTTAGGGGTTTTTTTTTCAAAATTTTTTGGCTTTTTTTCTTAATAGTGCAAAAAATAAAAATGCAGAGGTGAGCAAATACCACTGAAAGAAGCTCTATTTGTCTGGAAAAAATGACATACATTTCATTTATGTACAGTGTTACATGACCGCAAAATTGTCAGTTAATGTAAAGCAGCGCTGTATCGCCAAAAAAATGGCCTGGTCAGGAAGGGGGGTAAATTCTCTGGAGGGCAAGTGGTTAAACATGATCCAACTTGTTCCAACAGGGAAAAACCACAGGTAAATAGTTCCAGCAATATTTTAGCGTAATCTGTGTTACAAAGCAAATAAACAAAACAGACCTAACTACCTTCTTCCCCCAAGTGTAATTCCGAAATCCAGGAAACACATGGAAGCAGTACCCTCAGTAAGTACTTCCAGAGAGGGAACCTTCTAGTAAGAGGCCATAGATGATTCCAACCATGGATTCCAAATTTTCTGAAATGTTTTAGGGCATGCTCTGCCTTCTTATATCATTTTAAACTTTGCATTAACCATATGTAAGACTTGTGTTAGGGATGGGGGGTGTTAGGCTTTTTCCAAGTCAGCAATATAGCTTTCCTTGCTTGAAAAAATATCAGCCAGTACATGATGCATGTATGGACCAGGAGAACAAAGTCATTCAGGACACCTTAGAGACTGATTTCCTGTGTTTTAGATCCAGAGAAACCATGATTGATTTCCAAGGCATTGTATAACTTCTAGAAGATGAGGATTTGGGGACAGGTCCAGTTAAGTTAATTTTTAATCATAACTGAGCTCCTCCATGCCACATCGGTTTATTTGCACTTTTTCACCCTCTCCAGTACTACAACAACATTTTTATGAACAGGTGCCCAAATCTGAACTGCATATATCAGAAGTCTTACAAATGTTTTATACCGGGGCAATATTATCTTTTTCTCACTCTGGATTCTATTTCTTTTTGAATGCAAGAAATAGTTTTTCCCACTTTAGAAACTTCAGCTTGGCAATGCATGCTATTATTAAGTCTATGATCTACCAGAACACTCAGATCCTTCTTGACCATTGACTCCTCAGTTGTACCCCCACCCCACAAGGTATGATGCATTCATGAGTTAGCCCCAAAGTGCATAACTTTATGCTTATCAGCATTAAACCTCCTTTGCCCAAATATTGCTGCTATTATTGTTCATAGTATTAACATTTTTATTATTAAATCTCTGGTTTAGCTAAAAACTTCTTCTAGCAATCCCACGCAATCTTTTGTCGAATTTTGAGTTAAAATTTAGTTTTGAATATTTCACTTTTTTCTGTCTCAAAAGTGTGTTATTAAATCAGTGTTAGAAAATAATGGATTTTGTTTTTTATTTAAGTACTAAGTATGTTATTGGATAAAAATGGGAAAATCAGAAAATGTTCTGTCCTTTATTGGCTGCAATCTGCTAATATATGTGTGATATTTATTGTATTAAATGAGTATGTATTTAACTGTAAGCAACAATTGCAGAAGACAAATGGATATTATGTTTCTTACTAAGAGCATTGTAAAACCAAACACCACTTAGCTACAATTATTTGAATTTATACAGATAGAAACAAACATTAAGATGTTGACAGAGTAGAGGCAGTGCAGTATGCTAAGTATTTTAGTAGTATTGGCTTTCTCAACTCAGTATAGTCCACAGCAGTTTAAACACCCTATTATTCAATATACACTATATTGCCAAAATTATTGGGACACCCCTCCAAATCATTGGATTCAGGCATTCCAATCACCTCAATGACCACAGGTGTATAAAATCAAGCACCTGGGCATGCAGATTTCTTCTACAAACATTTGTTAAAGAATGGGTCGCGCTCAGGAGCTCAGTGAATTCAAGCGTGGTACCAGTGATAGGTTGCCACCTGTGCAATAAGTCCATCCGTGAAATTTCCTTGCTACTAAATATTCCATGGTCAACTGTTTGTGGTATTATAACAAAGAAACAACAGCAACTTAGCCACAAAGTGGTAGACCATGTAAATGACAGAGCGGGGTCAGCACATGCTGAAGAGCAACAGTGTGCAGAAGTCACCAACTGTCTGCAAAGTCAATAGCTAAAGACTTCAAAACTTAGTGTGGCCTTAAGATTAGCACAACAGTGCATAGAGAGCTTCATGGAATGGGTTTCCATGGTCGAGCAGCTGCATCTAACCCTTACATCACCAAGTGCAATGCAAAGCACCGGATGCACTGGTGTAAACACTAGACTCTAGAGCAGTGGAGACGTGTTCTCTGGAGTGATGAATCACGCTTCTCTGTCTGGCACTCCAATGGATGTGTCTGGGTTTGGCGGTAGCCAGGAAAATGGTCCTTGCCTGACTGCATTGTGCCAAGTATAAAGTTTGGTGGAGGGGGGATTATGGTGTGGGGTTGTTTTTCAGGGGTTGGGCTTGGACCCTTAGTTCCAGTGAAGGGAACTCTTAAGGCATCAGCATACCAAGACATTTTGGACAATTTCATGCTCCCAACTTTTTAGGCACAGTTTGGGGATGGCCCCTACCTGTTCCAACATGACTGTTCACCAGTGCACAAAGCAAGGTCCATAAAGACATGGATGAGAGAGTTTGGGGTAGAAGAACTTGATTGGCCTGCACAGAGTCCTGACCTCAACCCGAAAGAACATCTTTGGGATGAATTAGAGCGGAGACTGTGAGTCTGGCCTTCTCTTCTGACCAGGGGCAGACTGACAACTCATGGGGCCCCCGGGCAATAGGGGGATCATGGGGCCCCTGTGTCCTTGCCCAAACTCAAAAAAGCCTATGCAAAAGGTACCAGGGGCATCTCATGGGGCCCCCTACTGACCCCAGGCCCTCGGACAGTGCCCGAGTTTCCAAGTGGTCAGTCCACCCCTGCTTCTGACATCAGAGCCTCATCTAACAAATGCGTTTCTGGAAGGATGCCATTAAAGTTCATGTGTATTTAAAGGCAGGCGTCATAACACTCTTGGCAATACAGTGTATATGTGATTACCACACAACATGTAAAATGCTTATAAAAAGTTAATTCCCTTCCTAAAATTACAACAAAAAAGACTGTAATTTAAATAAAAACCGAATATGAAATATAGCAGTGAACTTCCACAATAACTCAAGACACACAAACAAGAACATTTCTTTTAAACACTGAACATGTGTGCAATTACCAGAAAACATTATATCCATTCAGCCATAGATTTTGGGTAATGTAAGGTCACAGTATTCCCCAAAAATATGAAAAAACACTGTACTGTAAAATACCATGTGAGAGGTCACTAAAGTCATCATAGGGGTCAATGTCTCCTGTTTATAGTCCATATGAGTTGCATAGAGTTCCCTTGAAGGGCAATTGAAGACATCACAACTCACTCCAAATGCAATTGAAAATTTTATATAGCTGGTGTACAAAGGCATTCCAAATGAACATTTGTAGGAACATTCATAAATGACAGTATATTAGATGACATGACTATTGTTGCTCAAAAGTACTTCAAATATGTTTGCTTTTAACATTCAATTTTGAAGTGACTGGACGTTCACTGCTAGTAATTTGTTTGTTTGAGAAAAAAATCTTCATCCTACTCCTTTGAATTCTTTCAAATTTTACCCCATTAACGATTAGAAAAATTATTGAACATTCTTAAAATGAACACTATTTAAATTCTACTAGAGTATAGCCAGCCTATGGGTACTTGAGGGTAAATCCAACCACAGAACTGCAGAACATGAAGAGAGCACTATGTTTCCAATATGTTTGTTTTTGGCAAATATCTAGAGAAGGAGACAGGTTGAGATCCAAACCAAAAGCAGGGTGAGCGTTGATTTAACTCCCAGGGAAGGCACTGTTTTGACGTATTAATATATGGGTCAATCACCAGGGTGAGAGCATACAGAGCATGGTGTGGCCAGCACTTGGAGTGAATTTTGGAGTGGATCACCATACATACAATTGGTATTAAGAGCACTTGTTTTCACCTCAGTCACAGAGAGGACTTGGAGAGATGGTTATATGGGACATATTTATTGCTTGTATTATTCCCATAATACACATATTGGAACTGTTTAATGTGTTGTAAAATTATAGGAATAAGATGATTTTCAAAAGGAAGCTATACATTGTTTAAAGAGACCCTGTCAAAAGAATAGGCAAAGTCTAGTGAACACATCTTTTAAAAGTCACCTTCTTCTAGGTCTGAAGAAGGAGCCTATTGAGCATGCTCCATAATGCATTACCGCCCCCTTCACCTGCTACATCTGACTCTGCTCCCCAAGCTTCATTTTTGATGTACAGGCACATCCTGGTCTCTACTTCCTGATCCTATAGACATAGTTTGCTGCTGGACGGCTGGATGTCCCACCTGGATCTAATTACCACACGATGAGTCTTTTTAACCGTTTATCTTGTAAGTGCAAATTTTCCATTGTTTACTGAATAAATTGTCAATACTGCACTTAGAGGCACCTTCCTCTCCTTTTCTTGTTACTGCATTAGAGCCTTGCTTCCACTCTAAGAAGAGCTGCCTAAGTGTTACTGCTCCCATCCATCCATCCCTGATATCCATCTGGCACCTTTATCTTACAGCTACAGAGGTTGGGCTCCAACAAGCGCGCCCTATACAATATACATTTTCTTCTATACTGCAATTAACCCAATCCAAGAAGAGTTTTTCATTCCATTATTTAGACATTAAAATCGACACTCAGTGAGCTTTGGGTCTTATGAGTTCTGGGCCTATTCACAGCACCTCCGACCCCCTGACCCCTAGATTGTTATATTTAACCAGTGACACTATGATAACATAGGAGCTGGGGACAGCTAAGTCAAAGGGTCCAACTGACTAATGAAATGGATATCTCTTCCTAGAAAGGATTCCTTGCAGAACAAAAAGGGCTCATGTAAGGCTGGCCATAAATTAGTAATTTTTTTTCGATCAACTAAAATGACTTGATTTCTCTATCCAAACATTCAAGGTGGATGGGGTAATCATCCCCGCTGTGCTATTATATTCTGACAGTGGGGAGACTTCCGTACCATCAGAATACACTGAGTAGTGCTGCCAGCTATGGCTGATCAAACAGCAAAAATCCAGCAGGGCGGTTGTACAGAACAAAACATTGTATCACCCCGCCCAAACATTGATCGAAATTTAGCCAGTCCCTGCTGAACTGGCCAAATTTAGTTCTATGAATGACTGGCTTAAGTTCTTTTACTGTGTTTAGT
The DNA here is from genome assembly GCF_062004578.1 of Staurois parvus. Classification (NCBI taxonomy): domain Eukaryota; kingdom Metazoa; phylum Chordata; class Amphibia; order Anura; family Ranidae; genus Staurois; species Staurois parvus. The sequence goes on along the minus strand of NW_028319936.1, from coordinate 5,721,425 downwards.
AAACTTTGACTTTTTTGTTTGACAGGGTCTCTTCAAGTTTAAAAAATGAAAATCACAGAAACCAAATTTTTGTTTGATTGTAAACAAAGTTCAAATGGCTCACATATCATTGTCTCCATTAGTATGAACGCTGTCACAATAAAAACTGCATAGTGCAAAGAACATTGAATATTTACTACAGCTTGTGTATGAAAATGGAATTGATTGTGTGATTATACCTACTTAAATAAAGTGTGAAATGATGAGTTGCAGAGGCTGTCTGAAATACAGATACCATGGTTTATAGCTTTAGGCCTGTTATGATATCTGTTAGCGTAACATATGTAGATCAAATGTTTGGCATTGGTTTGTTCTTGACATGTCATAAAAACACTGGAGAATGCAATATAATAAAAGTTTACATAAAAATACACGTATTATAAAAGTTATGTTCTTATAAAATTGGCTTAGGAGTCTATGGACAATACCCTGCTAGCTTATAGCCAAATAAAATATGTATTTATTTAACATAAATGATTTCAAACTTATTATTGTGCTGCAGAATCAATGACTTCCAACTGTGAGCTTTAAAAGGAATCTCAAGGGGTAAAAAAAAGTATGAAGCCACAGGGATGGATTGTTGATATGATATGCTTATAGTGGAGAACATCTACCTACACATTTCCCTCTAGACCCACCTGGGACATTTCCAAAAACAATTTACAAACAGCGGCTTATGATTTTCACTATATTCATAACCATATTGGCTGACTGACTGATCATGTTCAAGTTATAGCCATGTTCCAAGCCCAAGAAATAAAATATATTGGAATATATATTAGAATAGTAATATTCCAAGTAGCAATGGAGTTGCAAAAAATGGAGGTGAAGACCTGAGCTCTAAGCTATCGAGTCCTGCTGCTTGTTTAACACCCCACCTCACCCCACAGGTTTGTTTAAAGTGATTCTGTCACCACAGGCCATGGATCTATGAAAACCAGTGGCTGCTAAGATAAAGTGACAAATGGTGTCATCAAATTGTAGCACTACCCCCTTAGGAGTTGTTGACATTTTAGGTCCCCCTGAAGTCCTGCACAGCCAGGCAACACGCATTTCCTTCAGGACCTTGAACACAGGAGACAGTAAACAGTCCTTGAACTTGTTTTTTGGGGTTTTATTAGGGGAAACTTGGATGGGGATGAGCGATACATGGGATGACCGAGGAGCTGTTGAACTTAGGGCAACTTCCTAGAACTATGTACAAGTAATCAGAAGGGTTTTCTTTTCTTGGAGAGCTATCCAGCCTCTCCTTGTGTACCACCTCAGACCCCAGATGAAAGCTCTTCTTCATCCATCTGCCTGAAGAAATCCCTGACCAAGAGGTCCCAGAAGTTGCCACTTTAGATGAAAACAGTCCTAGATGAGGGCTAGTCAGGTTTCTCACCCGAATGCCATTTCCTCTTATCCAGCCCAGGGGGTGTGGGGTTACTTACTCAGTCTCTCCTGCAAGCTTATGAGTTGGTGGCTGCCTTCAGGCCTTACGCTGGGCTGGCTCCTTACCTGCTTCCCAGGCTGTCCTCCTCCAGGGACAATGAGGCTGAGAGATCCTCCCTTCCAGCTCCTCCACCTGTAGGTAGGCCCCTCTCCTGAATCCTCTCCCAGTCTCCACACTCCATCCTGCTCACTCCATCTTCCACCCGAACACTCCTGCTGCTGAGCAGGCTCGATCACTCTCAAGGGCTGTCCGGATCCCATGTCAAGCCTCCTGCTTGGGGATTGGCCAGAATCCCTTGAGAGTGCAGACCAGCTCCTCCTCACCCCTGCTCACTGAATTCTAGAGACTTCTCCAAGTCTCTAGATCAGGGGGAAGTTCCAGAAAGCTGATCTGCAGAACCTTTCAGCCCTGACCAAAATTTGACCTCTCTGACTATTTTTCCCAGCTGCTATTCAGCTTCCTACTAAAAAAAAGGAATTAACTTAGCACCCCCTAGCTACATAGGAGGGTGCTGCAAAATAAACAATTCAAATTGCAAGGTATCATTAAAAGCAGGACATTTATTCACCAGCAAACTGTAGATTGCTTTTCAGAGGGAAATGCTGGTGTAAACTAAGTTTAGCCACCTATGTACTGCAGTACATTCTTATATGGAAGACTGGTAGCTCTTTATTTACCCAGTGCCGTTTATGATCGGAACTGAATTAGTAGCTGTCGGCAACCAATCCACTGGGTGATCAGTGTCTACTGAGCCAACTTTAGATTGCTGGGTACACAGAGGCACTGTACCCAACCGATCCAACAGGCTGGGTACCATGTAGTCGCTGTGATTGGTTATCACAGCGATCACATGGTACAATTTACAAAGCTGATCCCTCTCTTTCTCTTTTCAACAGGGTTTGGAGAGAGATCAAGTGTTTATGAATGGACACAGCTGCTGATCCATTCATGCTGTTGCAGTGACAAAGAATCTTTTTTTGTAACCCTGTCCTGCCCCTCCCTTACACACACTATATCTAATACTGCTTCTAGTGACCAGTACATTGACCCCTCACTTCCCTTGCTCTGCCTCTCTGAACTTTAACCGCTGTACCTGCATCCTGACACTGTATATGACCACTACATTAACCCCTTCACTTCCTCCTTCCTCTGTGTATTACCTGTACATTAATGATTAATGTATCTAGCGCACCATTCTCATTGCCCCATGTTTAATCCCCTCAGTACGGCCATGTTTCTTCATTTTTATGGCATTTTTTTTTTTTTTAAAGAAATTTTTTACATTTCAATTTTTTTTTCCTTTTGTAGTAAAAAAACCTCAAACATTGGCTATTAAAAATCACCAAAATAACAGCGCTAGCTGTCTCAAAAATATGTTTAAGGGTACTTTCACATGATACTGATGTTTAACATTCTGGCCAAAATTTCAGGCATTAATTTTGTGTGTATTTACTCTTACCAGTGTACACACGTAAAATAAATTGTACCTCCCAGAATGCAACATTTTCCTGAGGGTGTACTGAACTTGCATATGTGCATGCATGCATAAAATACTGACCAGAAACTCTCTTTTCTTTTTCTTTTACGCAGTGAATGCTTACATGCCTGTGTGTACATGGTCATTGAAATAATATTCTGCATTTATATCAGTAAAAAAAATGCCTGCATGCTTAAAAATGCAATGTTGAGTTTTTAGGCAGAAGGTGCATAAAACTCATTTGGTTACATAACTAAGTAATTGTTGGTCAAACAATCACATGTCATCATTGATAAGGGGAAACTTTATATTTAGTTACAATCCCATGCTAACTATTCACTGTATCCTTTGAGTTACTCCATGTGTACAATAAATAAATAATTAGTGTGGCAGCTGCAAGCAAATTATTGTGTCTCCACAATCTCAAAATGAAAATATATGAAAAGTGTTTTTGCTGCACCTACCCTAATATCTACCCTAAATAAGGTTCATAACCACTAGCTGGTGTAACACTCTGGGTAGTTAATATTGTTTTTGATATTAGTTTTAATAATAACCTTTTTGTATTTTATTGTAGCAGATTATTAGAGATCTATTAAGTATGGAGTTTAACATTTAGAAGGGAGCTTTAACACGTCATTTTAAAATCTTAAAAATATATGAGGTCTCTATGGCAATTGTAAACTGTCACTGCTATAAAGACAACAAGAGTGCATCTGACCTCGTACACCTGAAGAAGTCCATGATGACACGCGTTGGGCAGAATCGGGTGATGAGTGTGCCTAGAATGGAAGTGACGCGGGAGCTGTGGCCCTGCTGTTTGTAATCGCAAAAGATATTTTACATGCTTATGTAAGTGCAATTCTATTTTAATAAAGCATTCTTTTAAATACTAAATCATGAATGATCCCTGTGTTGTATGAGTTTGGTTGCAGGGGGAATCTCAGTCTTTTAAAGGACTGTACACCTGAAATTGTGGATGTGATATATAACACCAGAAGTGACAATATAAGAAGAAATCTGAAGTGGAGTGGAACCTGAGAGTGATCCCGGTAGGGGAAGTGTGCTTTGACCTGAAATAATGGCAGGTCCACATAGTGAGCTTGATGGTTTAATTGATGGTGGAAGTCACTGTGATAACTGTTCAAGACACAAGTGGACTTTTTTGAAGAAATAAGAGTCACATCATAAAAGAAATTTGGTAAAAAAGACATTTTATTCACACTTATACATTACACTTATTCACACTTATACATTTAAAGATTTTTATTATAGTTTAATTTATTGTGCAATACTTACTTTACTCTTTATGCATGTATAATTTTATTTATTACATGAGTGACCACACCCACAATTTTATTGATATTGTTTGTTGAATATTTAGTTTATTTATGATATTAGGGAAGGCGCGGCTAAAACACTTTTCATATGTAATCATTGGTGCCAAAAAGAAGGTGGTTTATGATTTATTTAAGAATAGGGAAATAGCCATGCAAATCATTCCTTTATGTTTGTGTCCTACTGTGCATCCTGAAGGATGGGTATACAACACCAACAGTCTACATTTACAGAGCAAATAGTTTCCACCTGCATACAGCGATTTTGCTCTTTTTTGTCCTGGTCAATATTTAGTATGGTATACATGACTTTATGATGTGCGGTATGGAGCATTACCCAAAGAGACAAGCTATGGGAAGGTGGTCCAAAAGGAACTGTAAATCATGTCGTTTAAAGCACCATACAGTACGAAGATATTAATGGTCATTACTGCCAAAATGCAATCATGGATCCCTCATTTTAAGATGGTGGGTGGAGCCATTTAACTAATTATTTTATGTCCCAGTAGCCAACTCTATCTTCAGAACTGTTTGTTTATAGTACTTTCCATACCTTTCCTATAGCAGAAGCAGAAATGCATTTGCAAACAAATCTAAACACATGTGCTTGCATCAATGTACTTCAAAAACAGTGTTTATTCATATGTTACTGCATTCAAAAACTGTGGATAAGTCCTGCCAGCAAAGACAAGCTTTAAAAAATATTCTGTAATCAATAAATAACTAAAAAAAGAAGTCTAATTTGAAAGAAAAAAATGTGTGTGTGTATATATATATATATATACCGTATTTTCCGGCGTATAAGACGACTGGGCGTATAAGACGACCCCCTACTTTTCCTGTTAAAATATAGGGTTTGAGCTATACTCGCCGTATAAGACTACCCTTCTTCCAACACACACCAAATAAAAATGAAAAAACATCAGATTTGATTTCAATATGGTATGCTATTTCAGTATGGTATTCCAATGATGGGGTGCTATTCCTCCCACTGACACCAATGATGAGGCACTACTCCTCCCACTGACACCAATGACGGGGCACTATTTCATCCACTGACACCAATGATGGGGCAATATTCCTCCCACTGACACCAATGATGGGACACTATTCCTCCCACTGACACCAATGATGGTGCCCCATCATTAGTGTCAGTGTGTGAGGAATAGTGCCCCATCATTAGTCAGTGGGAGGAATAGTGCCCCATCATTAGTCAGTGGGAGGAATAGTGCCCCATCATTGGTGTCAGTGGGAAGAATCGTGCCCCATCATTGGTGTCAGTGGGAGGAATAGTGTCCCATCATTAGTGTCAGTGGGAGGAATAGTGTCCCATCATTGGTGTCAGTGGGAGGAATAGTGGCCCATCATTGGTATCAGTGGGAGGAATAGCACCCCATCATTGGTATCAGTGGGAGGAATAGCACCCCATTATTGGTGTCAGTGGGAGGAATAGCGCCCCATCATTGGTGTCAGTGGGAGGAATAGCGCCCCATCATTGGTGTCAGTGGCAGGAATTGCGCCCCATCATTGGTGTCAGTGGGAGGAATTGCGCCCCATCATTGGTGTCAGTGGGAGGAATTGCGCCCCATCATTGGTATCAGTGGGGAGAATCGTGCCCCATCATTGGTGTCAGTGGGGAGAATAGTGCCCAATCATTGGTGTCAGTGGGAGGAATTGCGCCCCATCATTGGTGTCAGTGGGGAGAATAGTGCCCCATCATTGGTGTCAGTGGGGAGAATAGTGCCCCATCATTGGTGTCAGTGGGGAGGAGGAATAGTGCCCCATCGTTGGTGTCAGTGGGGGAGGAATAGTGCCCCATCGTTGGTGTCAGTGGGGGAGGAATAGTGCCCCATCATTGGTATCAGTGGGGAGAATAGTGCCCCATCATTGGTATCAGTGGGAGGAATAGTGCCCCATCATTGGTATCAGTGGGGAGAACAGTGCCTCATCGTTGGTGTCAGTGGGGAGGAGGAATAGTGCCCCATCGTTAGTGTCAGTGGGTGAGAGGAGCGGCTGCTCCTTCTTCCAGTTCGGCCGCTCGATTTTCGCGGGGCCCCTCGGCTCCGCCTCCTCGCCGGTGATTGGTCGCCTGTGTGCCTTTCCAGTGCTGGCGCCCAATCACCGGTGAGGAGGCGGAGCCGAGCGGCCGAACTGAAAGGAGCAGCCGCGATTCCTGGACCGGATCGTCGTGGGACCGGAGCCAGGTAAGGTACAGCAGACCTTCTGCCCACCCCTGTACTTAGTGTCCATTGGAGGAGGAGGGGGGGGCGGCACCGCGCCGCCCTGACACCGGCTCGCACCGGCGTATAAGACGACCCCCGACTTTTCAGAAGATTTTCAGGGGTTGAGAAGTCGTCTTATACGCCGGAAAATACGGTATATATATATATATATATATATATATGTATATATATATGTAAACATATATATATACTGTATATTTTATATATATATATAGTTGTGTTCAAAATAATAGCAGTCAGACATCACTAACCTGATCAATCACTGTTTTTGGTAGAAATTATATTTCTACATGGCAAATCATTTACTAGCACGTGTAGTAGAGTCATAGAAATCCAACAGCCCCAACAGTCATGACATGCATGCTGCTGCTTCTGTGTAATTGAACTCTAATTGAAAGGGGCATGTTCAAAATAATAGCAGTGTGGAGTTCTATTAGTGAGGTCATTCATTCTTTGAAAAACAGGTGGCAATTATTGCCCTTATTTAAGGAAGGAAGGCAGAAAATGTTGTACATGCTGGTTACAGTGCATTTCTCTCTGAAATTCTGAGGAAAATGGGTCGTTCCAGACATTGTTCAGAAGAACAGCGTACCTTGATTAAAAAGTTGATTGGAGAGGGGAAAACATATAAAGAAGTGCCGAAAATGATAGGCTGCTCAGCTAAAATGATCGCAAATGCTTTAAAATGGCAAATTTAAAAACCTGAAAGATGTGGAAGAAAGTGAAAAACTTCCATTCTAATGGATAGAAGAATAGCTAAAATGGCAAGGACTCAGCCAACAATCAGCTCCAGGAAGATCAAAGAAGGTCTAAAGTTACCTGTGAGTACTGTTACAATCAGAAGACGCCTATGTGAAGCCAAGCTATCTGTAAGAAGCCCCCGCAAAGTCCCACTGTTGAAAAAAAGACATGCTGAAGAGGTTACAATTTGCCAAAGAGCACATTGACTGGCCTAAAGAGAAATGGCGCAACATTTTGTGGACTGATGAAAGTAAGATTGTTCTTTTTGAGTCTAATGGCTGGAGACAGTTTGTCAGACGACCCCCAAACACTGAATTCAAGCCACAGTACACTGTGAAGACAGTGAAGCATGGTTGCGCAAGTATCATGATATGGGGATGTTTCTCATACTACGGTGTTGGGCCTATTTATCGCATACCAGGGATCATGGATCAGTTTGAATACATCAGAATACTTGAAGAGGTCATGCTGCCTTATGCTGAAGAGGAACTGCCCTTGAAATGGGTGTTCCAACAAGACAACGACCCCAAACAAACCAGTAAACATGCAACATCTGAGTTCCAGACCAACAAGATTGACGTTATGGAGTGGCCAGCCCAATCCCCGGATCTTAATCCAATAGAAAACTTGTGGGGTGACATCAAAAATGCAGTTTCTGAGGCAAAACCAAGAAATAGAGAAGAACTGTGGAATGTAGTCCAATCATCCTGGGCTGGAATACCTGCCAGAAGTTGGTTGACTCCATGCAACACAGATGTACAGCAGTTATCAGAAACAGTGCTTATACAACTAAATATTAAGTGATTCAAAGGAAAGCAAAATCTTCAAACATTTTTCAGTTTATATAGTGAATGTTTGAGTTTGTAAAGAAGAATACAAACACTGATATTTTTTTTAACAGTCTAATATTCACTTTTCTTCAATTTTTTTAGAGGAACAACACAAATCCGATATATTTTTCTTCATGTTTTGATTTGGAATAGAATGTGTAGTGTTCCCAATGCATTTTTGTGTATGGAAATAAAAGCTAATAGAAGGATTTTGAGCTTTATTCACTTTTTTCAACACACTGCTATTATTTTGAACACAACTGTATATATATATATATATATATATATATATATATACACACATTTATATATTTTTTTTAAGTAGCTTTCTGGTTAGAATGTGTCAGCAACATTGAATTAGGAGAGTGCTTAACTTTGATAATAAATTTCCTTAGGTTGACTTGTGTATATAGTGACAATCCTGATGTATCTCATAGCACCCAATATGTGACCAAGTGATATGCTTTTTAGTCTTTGTGTACATAGTGCACAGATTTTAAACCCATCAAAACACCTAAAACTGCAACCTAACCTTACTGTCCCATGCTGAGGTCCCCTTTAGGGACCTGGGAGTCAGCAGCTGTGGGAGGTGGGGGAGTAGCTGCTTTATTTCCTTTTCACACAGTTCCAGTAAAGGTGAATGAGGCTACATCTGTAACCAACTATGATGAATGTTAGGAATGTATGCATTCCATTCTTACACATGGGTCAAGTTAAATGTGCTCTAACTCTAATGACAATGACTATTTATTGTAATCGCTCACATCCTAAACCACTGACGAAACAAAACTAGGCATTTATACAAAGAGACATATACCTGATTAACTTAAATAGCCGGTAAACAATAAAAACAAGATGAGTGTACAAAACCTATATAAAAAAAGATTACTGCACCCAAATACAATGATATAAAAGAGCTACTAATTCACATACATACAAATGAATGCAAAAGTAACCAAATGCATAAAAAATGTGAATAGCTTACACTTAAAGTGGTATTAAACCTAAAACCGTGATATATATCAGCTTACCAATCATTAGATGTGATGGCTGTATTAGGGTTTTTTTAGGCTTTTCCTTCTGATCCCCTGGTGAACTGGTCAGTAACATACTTTCCTGTTTTATACAGACATCACTCTGGATGAAGGAGCACAAGGGGCAGATTTGGACAGCAGCATTGTCAGTCTGGGGGAAGGGGAGTGTTAGATGTACTAGCAGATTTAAATGCACTAACAAATTGAAGCTGAACTCCAGCTAATACTTTATAATCAGTTACCGCAAACATATTTTCTTTCCTTTCGTGCTAAAGGTTTTACCAAAATAAATAAAGCCGATTATTTTAATCACTCCTGCCAATGTTAAAAGAGAAGTGTGGAAATAGTTTTTTTCTCAAATTATACTTACCTGGGTGGATGCAGCATTGGTCCAATGCTGCATCTGTGCATCTGCTGCATCACATGTCCTCTGATTGCTGAGTTCTCACAGCCATTCTGAGCAGAGAGCAGTGACTGTCAGTCACCGTTGTCTGGTCTGTCCCCCTCCAACGCTCGCTGGAGCGCTGGGCTGTGGAGGGGGAGGGAGCGGCTGCCTTAGGCTCTCAGTGGCTCACTGAGAGGCTGAGCCAGGTGCCGCTCCAGACTCTGTGGTGGATCCTAACTTTAAAGTTGGGATCTTTCCCCAGCCTGGACCGGCTGAGTGATGTCAGCCGAAAGCAAGCTTCAGCCCGCTCTCAGCTGAAAATGGGTCATAGGAGTGCAGAACAAACTGTACTCTTGTGATCCTTTGATTAGTCCTTCTTATCCCTGTAACATCAAGAGAGCCTTTCTGCTGAAAAAGAACAGACTTGCTGGCTGGATCACTAGATGAAAATAAAGGAGAGAAAGCCTAAAAAAGAAAACAAATGCAGCCATCACATTTACGAACTTGTAAGATGCAATGTAATAAATCTTTGCATTTGGGTTTAATAATGCATTAATGCTCAATTGCAGCTTGTTTTTTATGCATGATATGCAGTCAGGCTGCATTTGCATTACAAGTAAAGAATATGTAATTTTTTTGTGTGTGCTTGTCTATCTGATATAAACAGGAAAAACATTACTCTGTGTCGGCAGTATGCTGGAGATCGAGCCAACTGATTTCATACAAATGGCAGTTGTCAAGGGATCCAATGGTCCACTCTCCCTTTCACAGTGCTCTAATTAAAAACACTGCTCAATAAACATAGGTGTTGTTTGTTGGAGTATTGAGCTGGACTGCTTAGAACCTGGACCAAATTGCCAGTTTCTGCATGTTGTGTCTTTCTGCCTGTTCAGTTGTTTTTGAAATTATTTTTGCTCTGACACAATGGTAATAAAGACTGAGCATAACATTTATATTGACTTGTAAGCATTTTGCCACTATGGGAGATGAACTTTCTCCAATGTTAGGGTTGTTTTACCTTAATGTATATTTATTGAACAGATTAAGCCAACACAGGTACAATTGTGTGGGCAATTATAAAACAGCCCACATGGATATGTGAACCTTATAACAAGTAAATCAAAGGCACTACTAATATTTTAGATGTAACTGTCACTTTTGTCATCAAAACATATTTAAGTATTGATATAGCAGCTAATTTATTGGATGCTTGTACAGTCAGATATCCATCTGCTTGTTAGGTGACTGGAAATCCTTCCAATCATTTTTAGCTGTCAATGAGACAGTTTCCAAAAATTAAGTGTGTATGTTCAAATGCTTGCCAATCCCTATTCCCAACAAAGAATTAAAGAGGCTTGTTTTTATTTTTCTTGGAAAAATGCAGAGCTTGCAGGAAATAGATGGAAATGGAAGTGCTCAACCTAATTTCCTACTGCAGGGTCAATTTGATTTAGTGTCACATCCAGTTGTAGAAGGCTTATATCCCACAAAAATTGAATTATTGTAATATATATATATATATATATATATATATATATACTTTGCTGTAGGCAGATTCTCTTTTACAGTGAATTTATTATAGACAGCTCAACAACAAAGAAACAGTCAAAAGCAAGATCATTGACACAAAAGAATAAGGTGTACTATTCTTCTGATGAGGGACATAAGAAATGCACTGAAGGATTAACACGGAGAAAAATGGAGTACATAAACACAATATATAAATGGATGGAATGAAACCTTATAAATTGTGTTAACAGTGAACAAGTAGTGACCAATGAGCTAGTAGGCAAAGGCCAAGGATAATCACCAAAATTGCATACAGATGATAGGAAAAACTGAGCATGGAGTCTCACTGGACGCACATCAGAACTCTACACCAAGGACTCTCAAGAAAGTCAGACAGGTATATAAAACATTACAGGCAAGATTCTCTAGCAGTAGCACAATCAGTGCAGGTAACATGAAGACTGACAAAAACAAAGTTAAGAAAGAGAAAGAGAAGAGAAAAGCGAAGAAGGGAGAAACATGAATAGTAAATACAAAGAAAGGGCTCCAGGGGATCACGCAAGGAGAGTCTTATATCGACAGGAGGGTCTGGTCAAATCTAGACGGTTAAGCCACATCAATCCAGGGATGCCAGATCTGCAGAAACTTTGTGTGGGTGTCTAACAGCATGGCCATTAGCTTCTCATTAACCATTATAAAATTCATCCGGTTCTCAAAACTAAGAAGAGGGGTTTTCCAAGCTCTCGCTATCGTCAATTTGGTAGCCATAAATAGATACGATGCCAACTGCCACTCAGGACGGAGTAGGCCTATTAATGGTTTAAATAATAGCGCCTCGTATGGGTTGCTCTTAGTATCTATGTGTAGCATAGTACGGAGAAGGGCATAGACCCTAATCCATAGTCTGCATACCTTGGGGCAAGTCCACCAAATATGGGCCATGGTGCCTATTTGTTGAAACCCCGAAAGGAAGTCGGAGAGTATTAGGGGATAAAACGAGCCAGCAGGGCAGGCGTATAATACCATCTGTAAAGGATCTTGTAGGCATTTTGTAATATAATAACATTCCTCAAACATTTAGACAATGCTTGAGTCATGATCCACCAGTCTTGCTCATCTAGACAACCCCCAAGTTCAGATTGCCAGTGCTGATGATAAGAGCGAACCAGGGGTGTCCTATAAGTAATAATAGCAAAGTAGACAAGGGAGATGAAGCCTGGCACATGAGGCCTGAGCCTACAAAGACTTTCAAACAAAGTCAGTTAATAGGGTTCCGAATGGGCTCGTAATACTGTAGTAAGAAAGTGACAGAGTAGGAGGTAGCTAAAGTGCTCCCTCAACGGGATGTCTTGAGAAGAACGCAGAGTCTCGAAAGTAAGTATCCAAATGGGAGAGAGCAAGGAGTGTATGTCATTGAAGCCATGAGCTGGCCACCATTCAAACTGTCCAGGGTTGTCAAGGCCCGGGGGAAACAATGGGTTGTGGAGTAGGTGCATCAAAGGTAAGTGAGCAGAAATGAGACCAGCAGAATATTTGATGAAGTCCCAAAGTCGAAGCGTGTGTGCTAATGTCAGACTAAGAGGCGAAGGGCGACAAACAGGAGGTAGCCATGGCAAAGAAGAAAGTGGCATCGGGTGAGAGTCCATCAGATCCACTGTGGCCCACAGGGGAATATTGTGAGACGTGTGAAGATGGGCTAGTGGGGCAATATTCGTCACTAGGTACTAAGCATGAAGATTTAGGGCAGACAGTCCACCTCCGGTCATATGGGCAAATGAAATTATTTTATTAATTCTAGGATGTGTGGAGCCCCAGATGAAAGACAGAAGTTTCTGTTGATGAATGCGTAAGATATGCAAAGGGACAGGGATCGGTAAAATCCAAAACACATATAATAATTTAGGGAGATAAGTCATAAGGATCACATTAATTCTACCGAACCACAAAAGCAGGAGATGAGCCCAAGAAGACAACATTTCTGTCAAATCCTTAAAGACAGAGGGGAAATTATCCTGATAAAGTCCTTTGTAAAGTGGGAAGATCTTAATCCCCAGGTATGGCATAACTGAAAGCCATTAAAAAGAAAACATTTATTTCAGTGTTGCCAGCAGTGAGGGGGAAAGGGTAATAAACATGAGTTTAAATTTAGCGGGATTGACATAAAGGCCTGAAAGAGCTGTGAAGGAGTCCAGAACCGCCAGTAGGTTGGGCAGAGTAACCCCCAGATTAGTAACTGATAACAATATATCATCTGCAAACAACGACAACATATGCTGGGAACCGGCTACATACAGCCCCTTAACATCAGGATGAATAGCTGTAGGCAGATACTCAATGAATACAATAAACGATCCCAAAGCAAATGATGTGTAACAACTACACAGAGAAGAGAAGTAAAGATTTTAATTACAGCTGTCTTGTTCATCATTGTAGAAATGAATTTATTCAGTGAGAAGTACAGTAGTTTGGTGCCGTGGCTCTACACTATATATAAATGTAGCTTATTATCAAAAAGTCTCCAAAGATGTTGGCATTAACAAAAAGACCTTGCGCTATTTTTGTAATGGGGAAAAGATATTGGAAGCAACGTCTAAAATCTCTATCTCTAGTATTTTTCCAAGAAAATACATTTAAAGTGTGTTTAAAGACAGTTCAGCCACAGACTGCATCATCCAAAGTAGCCCCAACCCCTTCTAGAGCCACACTTTTCTGTTAGCCAGCCATACAAAAAATGGCCTCACTAAGTGAATAGGAAAAAACACATGCCATTTAACACTACATGGGCATTTCTTAAAGAAGCTTCTGTCCTTTTTTAGGACAGCAGCAGTAGGAGAGTTAACAGGAACCTGTAAACAGGCTACAGACATTCAAAAATTTACATATTTTTAACAAGCAGTAAATTAGCTTTCAAACAAGCCCTCGATGTTCTTTCTAGCTGCCACTACTTTGGAGCAATTCATCCTTAAATTCCACAGCAGAATCACTTGATGCCTCATGCACACTAGCATAGAAAATATACCATTCACGTCCACAAAGCAAATATTCTTGGATCTGAAGGCATCCTATTGTCTTCTATGTTATTTTTTACACTCAACAGCTCAATTTATAGATGCCTTTAATAAATCAAGAAAAAATTACATTCACAATCTGTTTAGCTGGTTTTGTGGGGTAGAACATTGCTGATTGGATGCAAACTTCAAAAAGGAACTTATAAACACAGGAAAACATGATCTGGGAAACAGAAAAGTTACTTTCCAGTTACCTTCTCCTGTTTTTAGAAGAGCAAAACACGGAACTGTGCATGAGGCCTAGTCATTCAAACTGCTTTCTCAGGAGTTCAACTCTCCCAGCAGCCTTCCAGCCTTCTAATAAACACACAGCAGGAGGTTTGGGAGGAGTACTTCTTAAGAATATACAAATACTTAAATTAATTCATGCCAAGCTTCTTTTCCCGTACACTTGTATTGAGTTAGTACCTCAAAAAGCCAGGCATCAGAGGAGTCCTATACCCGGTCATGTGCCAGGCTATAAGCTTTTAGTGTCAGAAGAAGAAGCCCATGTGTGTTGGGTATTGACTTTTAGTTCAAGAAAGTTGTTTGCAGTATGGTATGATAAAAAAATAATAATATAAATCCAAGGCTTCAACATGAAAGACTAGCAATTAGCATTCTCACTTGAAGATGTTGTAAATGGCAGCCCACATGTTCACCATGCATATTACAATCTGATAGTATCTATATCAATCTATATCCAAACAGGCAGGCCTTCACACTATATAGATGTGATACAGATTGTTACTTGTATGGTAAGATCTAACCAGTGGTCCTGTCAGGGACGTGCTAGCCATAGCGTAATCCAAGCTCTGAGGTGCATGGTGCCCAATCTGAGATGCACAGGCGTGCACACATGCAAATGCAGATGCGCAAGCACAGGAGTGTGCACATTGGTTGCTAATACTGATGCCAAGAGGCCTATATACGTGCAGCAGCTGCACTATTATATTACTATCTGATCTGCAGCTCTCCCTGTATCCCTGTGCGTGTTCCTGTACTTGATACCTGTGATTGACCTGGCTTGTCTTGACCAAGCTTGATTGTTATCTTCATTAACCTTGGCTTGTTATCTGGATTCTGCCTCTGCCTTCTGTCTCTGCCTGATCTGCCTCTATCATTGCTGAAACTGGCCTGTGACCCAATTTCTTTTCTGCCTTTATGCTTGGTATGCCCGTCTGCTACCGACCCGACTCATCTGACCCTGCATCCTGCTCTACCAGCCTGCCCAGCAGTGACATCTGCCTGAAGACAGCTGCTCTATTCCTGTCTTCCTTCCAGCAAGGTGTTGGCTACTCCCACAAAGGGATGGACTGACAACTCATGGGGCCCCGGGCAATAGGGGATCATGGGGCCCCTGTGCCCTTGCCCAAACTTAAAAAAGCCTATGACAAAGGTACCAGGGGCATCTCATGGGGCCTACAAAAAAAGAGGGGTTGTGAAAAGAAATTCACAAAGAAAGCGGCTACATTATGAACAGAATGTGATACTCAGAAAAATTTCCAAACATTATGCTTTATTACACATACAAATTTGACATATGGGCAGTCGCCCTGCTTTACCATCACCTCAGTATGAGACAATACACACAGACCTAAAACCATATAAAATGACACCAGTACCGGTCTAAATACATGTGCAACAAGGACAATGACTACAAGAGTCTAAAGTCCCTGTGGCACTGGCGCATAGGTGAACACTTCCCAAAGGAGGTGTATACAAAAAATTATACCATAGGTATACCATAACACGTGTTATAAATGTGTAGACTATGCTACTACCAGAGTGGTTATATCCCAAACAGGGAGTTTCAAAAAATTATACCATAGATATAAATATCACATGTATGCAACACAGCAAGCACAGTATGCGTCAAAAAAGAGGCATGCCTCTAGGCCTATATGAAACAAAACAAAAATGTCATGTAAATGATGCAGTACATTCCTATGCCGGCACAAGTGGTTGGGGCCCATTCATCTGTGATTATTACCAGCTGTTTCCTAGGGCTCTTGAATAAAAATATGCCCCATTTTTTACCAGGATGGAAGGATAGATGCATAAAGCAGCGCACTGCTTGAAATGGTTTCTTCACCACTACATGTGGACTACATACCACTTTCTGTGAGAAAAACAAGACACATCCCAATAGATCTTCTGCCTGTTGAAATACATGTGGTATATCTTGTTTCCTATACAAAGCACCTCATGGGGCCCCCTACTGACCCCCGGCCCTCGGGCAGTGCCTGAGTTTCCAAATGGTCAGTCCTCCCCTGCTCCCACACAGACCACTGTACTGATCAGGCACTCTTGCCTCGCCGTGCTCTCATGGTTACTGTTTCACTATTAGTGGCCCTGAGCCGGAGCATGTCAGGCTCACTAACTAGGTACATGACATGTCACTTGTTTAAAGGCCATGAGATCATCCTAAACAAAAGTATCAATACATATTTACAATGAGTCTAAAAGCTTAGGCAAGATTCCTTTAATATCTTGCCTGATAATCACTACACATGCTTTCATTGTATTTGGCAGTTCTTGCTTTCACATGTAGTACTTGGCACAATTTTTTTTTGCTCATAGCAGCCTCTCAGTCGGTTTGTATGGGCGATGAATGCTAGGAAATTACTTTACTGCCAAATATGCTTGGCAAACCAACAGCTGCACAGGCAAGCTTACTCATACCGCACAAAAGTGCATATCTGTGTAGTATTCATACATCTTCAGTAGCTTCCTTTTATGGGGAGAACAATAGCCATTGGCTGGGAAAATCCAGCCCCGCCAACAAACTTTACTCCTGGGATTGAGAAAGAGTTTTTACTGATGTTTCTGTTGACCTGTTAGATGATGATGCTTTCTGAGTGAAGATGTGCAAATAACACAGCTGATTAAAAAATAGTTTTGGTGAATTCATATTTTTGTGTTGCAGTAACTTGTTACTGCAACTCATCCTAAAGTGCAGATATCGGTGTGCCATTTTCAAAGGTACCCCAATGCACATATACAGTATGATAAAGTGCACCTGCCCAACAGCGCACCACAGTCACATAGATGTTGCAGGGGTGTTTTAGAACCTGCATAGGTGGAATAGGCCAGGAGGACTGAATAACAACATTACTTGCCCATCAGCAGCTGGTGGCTCATCACAGTTCTTCTGCCCATGATTTAAAAAGGTACTAAACTTATTTGTCTTTCTTTACTTAAAGAAATAATAAAGCAAACAAAACAGTCTTTACTATGAAATCTAAAATATCACATGTGGCCATTCAATGAGTTCAATGGCAACAACTTATCCTCCAAAATGTATTTGATTTCCCACCTCTGTCCTAGGACCTTGATAAAAGTACCATAATTACTGCAACATATAGAATACATCTTTAGGAAGCAGAATTTGGTCTTACCATAGTTTTTACAAAACTAATTCATGACAAAATTTTCGAGGACTAGGATAGCACAGACTAAGGGGGATTAAAGCACTTCTCTATTACCCTGCATAATCCCATACTTATGAACTAATTTCCCCACATATAACTCGAGTTGATTTCTACTGGGTTTGATTTTGGTATAATTGCGCAATACAACTCATTGCTCTCTATTGATGATGATGGATCATGAGGGTTAAGGGTACATGCAATTACCAACTATATGGTATGTGAAGGTTTTCCACTATCTCCAGTTTGTATGTTAACAATCTATAGACTAGAATAAAACTGCAGTCAGTGACAGAGAGGATTTTGGTTAGTTTATCAATGTATTATGTCTCGAATGAGCCTGCCTCTGTGGACCCACCCTGTTATTATTTAAAGGATTTATATAGCACCAACAGTTTGTGCAGTGATTTACAACGTAAGGTCAGACAGTACAGTCACAATACAATTCAATATAGGAGAAATCAGAGGACTCTGCTCATTAGAGCTTACAATCTAAATGGGAAGAAGGAATGCAGGTGATACAAAGGTGATACCTGTTGGGGATGAGCTGATGGAGAAAATAAAAGTAGATCTAAATCTAAAGAGAAGGGTTTTCAGGGATCATTTACAAGTGGAGAGAGTAGGAGATAGTTGAACAGATTATTGTAGGGAGTTCCATGGGAAGGAAGAGGCTCGAGAGAAGTCCTGGAGGTGAGCATGGGAGGATGTGACAAAGGAGATAGGGAGTAAGAGGTTTTGAGAAGAGAACGATTTGGTTGGTATTTTGAGACTAGGTTAGTGGTGTAGCTGGGGGCAGAGCTGGGGGTGATTTTATAAGTTGTTGTTAATATTTAGAATTTAGTTTAACAAAAGAAGCCTCCAGAAGACTTATTTTATTATATGTGTACAGTATGCTGAGCTTATGAGAAATCAGTGTTGTGAGGGGCCTATAAGAAGACCTACTACTTCAGCGTGCAATGCTATAGACCTGTGGGGTTTCCACATAATGAACACAGAGCAAAAGAGGAGTAGAAAAGCCCCAATTTCAGTAGCCAAATTATGTTTAAAAACACAAAGGGAAGGAGAGATTGGACTTTTCCAGCTGCATCGGTCACACATGCCATCCCTCCCTTTTGTGAGTGCATTATCAACTTTTTTTTACTTGTCAATAAAGTTGATATTACATTATGAGGCTGTTTGTGCCCCCTCTCTCCTTCCCTTTCTGTTTTTCACTCTTTGGTTACTCATTTAGGTGGTTGCACAATCCTCCAGTATAATAGCTTTCATTTAGTTTATTATCCCCTGCCTCTGGGATCCATACTTTTATATTATTACAATTTATATGCAATCTGATCAATGTCATTATCATTATTCATACTTTGTTGATCCTGGCACATTTATTTTATGTTATTTCATTTTATTTCATTACATTTTATTTGTGGTTCATTAGCTGCATGTGTACCACTGGGAGTTTATCTCTTATTACTTATTGGTTTTGCCTTTGGTCACAATTTAGACTCCTTTTTTTCAGTTTCAACAGTTGCAATAGTCCCCCATTGATCGAGTTCCTACTAACCTTTTTACATAAAATTTTATAAGTTTTAATTTCTATTAATTAATTAATTAATTCTATTTCTTTTTCAATAAATTTGTATTGAATATTATCAAATTAACCAGCATAAAGGAAGTCATAGGCGATATATCTCACACAATATCCACAATGCATTAACACATATGAGGGCTATAAACAAAATAAAGCCGGAAATGGATGTACAAAGATAAAATGTATAGATGTGACACATAAATCACAAAAATGTCAGATACAAAAAAAACATTCATTATAAAATGGAGAAGGGGGGCAAGTCATGTTCCCTCTGCAAAGGAAAATGTATGACAATCGTGGCAGGCATTGCGTTTTAGCACTAAAGCCTTTTCAGACCCCGCTGGGTCATAATAACAGCAACCAAAGAGCCAGGAACATCGAATGCAAAGCAAAATCATATCACATTGACAGGTAAACAGAAGAATAGAGAGAACAGAAAAGAGAGACGAACAGAAGCCCAACTGAGAGCTCCCCCTTGCACCGTACACCCCAGTCATGATGGTGGTACCTGTAAATAGCTAATTCATAGGTCCCAATTTTACAATCTATAGACCTCTCTTCATGTGGTTATGTGGTTATCAGTAACTGGGACTAGTGCGCCCACAGCTAATTTTATTTTAGTTGTAGTATCCTAAATAATGTGTAAATCCTATATAGCCTGTATTAAATTCTAGATCATGAAGTTGAAACAGCCAGAATTTGTTTTAGCTTATAAAAAGGGAGCACCTGTGACTCTCCTGCCCTAAACACCCGTACCCCAAACAAATCTACTAACTCTCCTTGACATGTTACCACTTAAATATCCCCTTGCCAAAACTGATAAACCTCTCCATATATTGCAAGTGATAACTCTATTTCTTTGGTTGACAACTAGTTGCAATATTGTCTGCAAACCACCTAAACTGATAATTCACTAGGGGAGATTTACTAAAACTTGAGCACTTGGAATCTGGTGCAGCTGTGCATGGTAGCCAAACAGCTTCTAACTTCAGCTTGGCAATAAAACCTGGAAGCTTACTAGTTTCTATGCAGAGCTGCAGCAGAATTTGCAATTTGCAGTTTTAGTTAAATAACCCCAACTGTGACACTTTCCCTTACACTAATGGCCACAATTCACAGTTATTGTACTCATACACATGCATAAATTTATTTTTATAAAAAATATATTCACAATTAAATGTATTTTAGCTATTTTCATTATTTTCATTTGTATACAAAGCAAATTTATATATATATATATATATATATATATATATATATATATATATAAATATGTTTTTGTCAAATAAATGTGTCCAATACGCAAACACATAAATACATTCACATCCATGTACTGTATACCCATGTCCATGTTATTTAGTTTTGTTTTTCATATTTCTGCTGTTCATCGTACAAGCACTCTTTTTGCTTGTATTACAATAAATCAGTGGCCTTTAAAGAGATACTGAGCCATCCCTAATTCCTGATTTGTCAAGCCTAATCATACAATCTTGTTGATCTATATAGAGCTTCTACTGTATATTCCACAAAGAAAACCAATTTATAACATCTCAAATTGTTTTGGTACGTGTAATGAAGTCATTTAAAAGCAAACTGTCTATCAATGTTGCTTACAACTCAATAAAAAGATCAATACAATCTGCTCCTGACATTTCAGCTAAGATTCCTGTTGTTTCACTTTCAATCAATGCAATATGTGCTCTGTCTAGCCTTTAATAAATCAACTGTGTAGCACAGAATGCTATTATAAATATCGACCAGTATGTCCTGCACTTACAGATTTTACATAACCAGGACACTAACAAAAAATAATGGCATTAAAACTGGCATTGTTGTATTTGTTCACCATGTAAGCAGCAATGGTATAGCATAAAACAAGAAAATAAGCAAAGATTGTCTGGTTGAGTAATCAGCCTCATCTTTATCAGATTTAGCCTGATATATAGAAATCCGACCATTAAGTACTGTAGTCAAATGTTGGAATTGTTTAGGCAGCAATAGAAGCAGTTGTGTAACATCCACACATACTTAGCTGCAGTTAGCGTAAGACCAAACTGTTTGCTGTAACCTGTGCTATCATTTTTGAAATTGGGTTTATCTTTATACGTGTAGCACTACCTCCTAAGGTGTCACTGAGTTATTTTCAGGCTCCTTGTTGTTCTGGACCCCTCTCTGACAGCCTAACCCCAGCTGACACCACAGGATTCCTTTAACCAGAGTAAAATACCACCAGAAAGTAGACTCACAAACAGATTAGAATAAACTGATATGAGGTTTATATTAAACTTCAATGTACGCTTGGTTGAGCAGTACAAACTGGTATTGATTAGCAATGATTAACCTTAGCAACTCTAAGCAAAGAAACAACACATACAGCAGAATTTCAATCAGTTTTAGCAGACCTGCTTTTTAGATCGACCTGAGGTGGTGTCAACCCCAGTGAGCAATAAGAGCTAGTAACAATGGGTCTAGCTCACTTTGGGCCCTCAGAATCCGATGGCAAGGCTTCAATCTGAGATAAATTAGCTCTTTGACCAGGGTTGTCAATGAAAAGCAAAAGTCTCTCAGCGCTCTCAGCTTAGTACATGAACCACAGTCAAAAGAATATAAAAAGTACTTATTCCCAACTCCTAATGGTGGAATCTCCAGAACTGATAATACAATGAAGTCCTGGCTCAGGTTAGTGGGTAAATGTGTTCAGCAGCCTTAATGATAGTTCTCGCAGAATGAAGACCAGGGATGGTTGGATGAGAGGATGGATGGAATGATAGATGGATGGAGAAGTCTAATGAAATTCTGCTGATTGGCACATCAGATCTGGGAGGAATCCTCAATTGCATATAGAAGACAACAAGGTAGCCAAAGCACAGGAATTAGTAAAAACAATGTGTCATTTATTAAAGAAACAAATATCCAAACCTACATTCAAGTAAGAGAAGTGTTGCTTAGACATAGAAGGAAATGATAGTGTGTGCCTGAGAGTAATGAGCCCGGTCTACAGACCGGTTACAGCTGTCATCCACAGGAAACTGGACCCACCGTGCAAGGATAGAAAGCAGCAGCAACAACGGCCATCCTCAACGAACATGGCATCCACTGGGAAGAAGAAAAGGGGGCATATCCAATGCGTTTCAGAGGCCTTGCCTCCTTTATCAAGTACAGTATACTGATTACCCTTGATTGGATGTTAATCTTTTCCCAGCCAGTGTTATTAGTGCAGTGATAGTGTATAGTATTATCACTGATCACTCTATTAGTGCCACTAGTGATATCAGTGTCAGTTAGTCAGTTCCCACCTAGTGTTAGTGTCAGATTGCCCATTGCACTCTCACAGTCCTACTATAAGTCACTGATCACTGCCATTACTAGTATTTAAAAAAATCCAGTATACTGTTTATAGCATATTTCTTAGATGCTATAACTTTCACACAAACCAATCAATATACATTTATTGGGATTTTTTTTTACCAAAGACATGTAGCAGAATACATTTTGGCCTACATGTATGTAGAAATTTTATTGTTAATTTTTATTTATTGGATATGTTTTTTACCAGAAAGTAACAAATGCTGGGATTTTTTTTGGCCTTTTTTCATTTATATAATAGAAAATACAAAATATCAGTGGTGATACCACCAAAAGAAAGCTCTATTTGTGTGAAAAAATTATATAAATTTTTTTGGGGTACAGCATTGCCAGCTTAAGTAGCACAGTACTAAATGATAAAAAAAATAGCCTGGTCATGGAGGGTGTAAAACCTTCTGGAGCTCAAGTGGTTATTAAAGGGTAAGTTCACCCAAAACTGATATTATAGCTTTAGGTAGTGATTCTTAGGAATTTCAGTGGTAATATGTTATAAAAAATTATGTAATATTTTTGCTTGAATTTCTAGGTCTGCACACTGGCAACGGCCATTATTAAGAAGTCCAGTTCTTCAGATTAGATCTTTAAAAACTAATGGCAAAATTTTTTCTTTTAAAATTTTGAATAGAGTGGAGATGGATTAGAACATCCGTCAGGTTTTTATTGCTACTTCTGCCTCTGTTAGATGCACCCTCTCTATTTTTTCTTATTACTGTTATCATCAAAAGTGAAGGTAAAAGAAAATCCCAAATTTTGGCATTTCTCAAGAACAGTAATCGAAGAGATGTCTTCCAATGGGGACACTAGTTCTGGTGACCTGGGGGGCCAAATAGATTCCCTTAATTTGCAGGGATTTCCTTTCACTTCCTGTTTTGGCTATGGGACATGAAGTGAAGATGAATCACTCCAAAGGGAAACAGATGGCAAAAAATGACAAGGGTTATAACCTCTCTTACCCTAAATAAGAAAAAAGTTTTCCCTATAGTTGTAGTTTACTTTATTTTAGTTTATATTAATGATACTGCATCAAGAGGAGGGGGAGCACTCCTCAAAATGTCAAGGTAGGTGAGAACAAAACTTGTGCGACATACATCAAGGAGGTCTCATCGCTGCAGACTCCAAAAGATTTAAGAAGTCAGCTGGTGATTTGATACTATCAGACTCTGCATGTAACTGAAATATAGCTTTTCAGGATTCTGCTCCTTTAATTCTTATGAACCTTGCATGAATAGTAACAGGACCCTTGTCTCACTAATTCTGCAATTTAGATAACATGTCTGCAAAGACTAATTGATGAAACTAAGGTGACATCTGGAAGTGCAGCTCCTAGTCACAATACAAGAACCCAAAACTTTTATTTGTCATAACATTAAGGAGGGACTAAAGGCTAAAAAAAAAATGCAAACAGGTAGGCTCTTTATGCAGATTAGACATGCAATGTCTCTTGTGCAATAAAATAAAGGCATCTACTTGTTTGCAGGATAGGCACAGAGCTACGCATAGGCATCTCTGTTTACATTTCAATCTCAATGCCAGTGTGTCAGGATGAATGACTCCCGCACATGCGTGGGAGTGACATCACCCTGCACAGGCCAATTAAGTTGGTCGAAGCCTGAAACCCAGAGGAAGTCAGGCGAAACATGCTGGCTCCATCAAGGTGAGTGTTTTTGCTTTTAGTTCTGTTTCAAATAATTCCAAGAATTTTCATTAAAAGGATAAAATCTCCTTTTGTAACATGTTACCTTTATTTAGGGTGCAAGATGTTACTGTGCAGCAGCCACTGTGACATTTAAAAAACAGCATGGCTGTGTGGGATTCATACACAGAGATCTGTAAGTGAATGGACTATGAATCCTATCTTCCACTGCAGCAGAGGGCTTGTAGTTCTCAATGAACTACAAGAGCACTGATGATCCCCCTCCTAGTTTCCTAGTTTATTGACATTTCCTGCCTGTATGGAGTGCCTCCAATACATATCCAGGGAGGTGGTGCTACTTGTGGGGCATACCACTGGAGGGTGTCATCCCCATCAAAGACACTGCAAGAGAAGGAACACAATAATGGGACTCTAAGAACCCCTCCAATGGTCAAATATGCAAATATTAAAAGAAAATTTACACATCTTTATTCCACTGGTTTTAAAAAAGACATTTCTTTCATTAAAAACACATATAGAATGGGATGTTGGTTCTAACACTTGTCTTCCCTATGTAATGGTGGAAGGATTGTAGCTTTGGAGTCCTTAGAGATCTTTGTATGTAGATCGATGTGTTTTGCGGGATGTCCCACTTCCTCAGGACCTTAGATCTCAGAAATATAGGTACAGTAATCACTAAAATAATATCAGAGAAACATAAACTAACCAAGTATTCCATAAATTAGAAACACAATGATATTAGCGCTCACCAAATAACATATCTAACTGTATCATGGGGCCCCTGTGTCCTTGCTCAAACTCAAAAAAGCCTATGAAAAAGGTACCAGGCGCATCTCATGGGGCCCCCTACTGACCCCAGGCCCTCGGGCAGTGCCCGAGTTTCCAAATGGTCAGTCCACCCCTGAACTGTATGGAGTGTCTGCAGGAGCCTGGCACTGCACCTGAGACCTAATGATTGTGGGTGCAATGCTTTGCAGGTTTAAGTGTAAAAAAATAATAAATGCACATTTTTTACCTGCAGAATCGTGCATTTATTCATTTTATTTTTTTTAAAGGAAAACTTATCTTTTAGGCAGAACATCCCATGAATATAGGGAAAATATGGTCTAAAAAAGGATAACAGATATTGATATTACACTTCTGTAAGTTGAAGTCATATCAAGTACATTTATACATTTTATTTTTACAAGGTACTGGTTCTAGGGAATAGATCCTGTAAGTTTCAAAAGAAAGTGTGTTTCTAATTATTAAATTGTTATCTGCTGCACACGTTTGTTATGTGTAGCTTCACAGAGCATGGCATCTGGCAGTAAATTTCAGATGAGAAAATAAACAGATCAGGGTTGGGCCAATCTAAACCAACACATATGTGTAATTAAACTAATTTTAGTATATCTCAGACATCTATCATGTTTACATGTTTGGGTGTATAGAAAGCTAAACTGATTGTATCCAATAAATAATCTGAAAAATGCCACCACTTATCAGCTGTTTATATGCATAGATACCTACTGGTATATATCTATTGATCAGGTTATATGACATCATATTTACATGTTTTGGCATACAATCTACATGAGTAATACTAAACTGCTCTCGTTTAGTGGCTTCTCTGAAAACAAAAACCCTTCTTGTGCAGCACATTTTCAGGGTACATGTGCATTACCCTATTGGTTGTTGGAGTACAATATGTTATTGCCTCCTAGTGTCCTCTGTTGCAAGTGTAGCGCTACTCCTGAATACCGTTCAGGTCCTACCCAAATACCTTGTCCCACAACCAGGGACATAGGCTCATTCACCCGTTTCTCCAATAATCAGTCTAGGGGTGTTGTTTTTGTTGTTTTTATTTTTGTTGAATAGGGATGAGGATGAGGGAGATGAGTGGGATACTTCAGTATAGAAACAATGTACACTGAGGACTTGACTAATCTTCAGAACCAGCTATATCCGAGTCCGCACTTTAACCAATTCAATACCGTGCAATTTTACACCTTCCTGCCCAGGCCATTTTTCAAGTTTCAGCGCTCTCACACTTTGAATGACAATTACGCGGTAATACAACATTGTACCCAAACTAAAATTTTATCATTTTCTTCACACAACTAGAGCTTTCCTTTGGTGGTATTTAATCACTGCTGGGGTTTTTATTTTTTGCTAAATTAACAAAAAAGACCGAAAATGTTGAAAAAAAAACATGTTTTTCTTTGCTTCTGTTATAAAAGTTTGCAAAAAATAATTGTTCTTCATAAATTTAGGCCGAGATGTATTCTACTACATGTCTTTGGTGAAAATAACCCATATTAGGATGTATTTTTTAGTTTGTAGGAAAGTTATAGAGTTCACAAACTATGGTATAGATCTGAATATTGATCAATCCTGAAGTACTGACAGCCAATCTAATTTCTTGAGGTCCAAGAATGTCAGAATAGTACAGATATCCCCCAAATGTCCCCTTTTTGCAAAGTAGACAGTCCGACGTACTTCATAAGAGGCATGGCGAGTTTTTTGAAGTTGTATTTTTTTTGTCATAATTTTTCGGAAAATGAAAAAATAAAAAAATATATTTTCACTATTTTTTTTTACATACTGTGACCAGTGCAGTACAGCGTCATCATATAACTGGCATGGCGATGAACAGGGACACTGACTGGTGACAGTGTGAAAATATATATATATATATATATATATATAAATATATTTTTTTTTTTACATTTTTTATAAAAAAAATTTTCTTTTTTTTAAGATTTATTTTTTTATATTTCACTATAGTAACATTGTACTACTTTGGGGAAGTGATCAGTATTTTTTTTTTTACACAATTTGCTTATAGCAAAGAATTACTTTGCAATAAGCAAGCATTTACCTGAATGACATTGATTCATTCAGGGTTTTTTTTTTTTGTGCTTAGCTGTGATTTGGCCACAGCTAATCACATGACATGTGCATGGATTAGCTGTGACCATTCACAGCTAGACACTAGTATACAATGGATGGCATGAATGAGGCCATCCATTGTATACAACTGTCATGTGACCTGCTGTGATTGGTCACAGCAGGTCACATGAACCGGCAACGGGGGCCGGTACTCAGATCTGTCATCGGCCGTGTCCGAGGTACACGGCCGGTGACAGATCGCACCGCTGCGCGGCTCTGCAAGCGCGCAAACTGCGCATGTGCGGGAGGACGCCATATGGTGGCCTCCTGGAAATGCATTTTTGCGGACGCCATTTGGCCATAGGCCGGGCGTCAAACGGTTAATCAAACTGTGGACTATAGTGTAAGCAGTAGCAACAATAACTTGTTTATAGTCCAGAGCAGTGTCCATTTAAGCAGTAGTGGACAGAAGGACAAGCTCTTCAGAATACCAGCTGGTATTCCCTTTACTAAACCCATTTCTGACTTCCTAGCACCTAGAGGGGGTTAACAGCACACAGTCTCTAAGATCCTTCAGGATGTGTGTACTCACAAGGCCCTAGAGACACTTGACTGCCTTCCTCTATGTTGCCAGACCAGATATCCCCTCAGTCAGCATAGCAGTACCCTGGTATCAGCAATTCAGTCCTTTAGGTCTCCCACCTGAGGCCTAAAGCAGCAGGTAACTTGGAGAACAATGTGCCCTCCCCAGGCTTGAACAATCCGATCCAGGAAAGCCCCAGAACTCTGTGATCAGTGAATATATATAGTCACCCAACATACCTTGGGACCCCTTGGGATAGGCTGAGGCTGTATCAATATTCATACTGCTAACTTCATAGCTCCACATTTATCATCCAGAACTTTCTACAGTAACCTGGATACAGAGGAAGCTAGGCAGACTAGCAGTATTAGAGCACACATAGCAGACCTCACTAGCAAATACCAGCTCGCTCAATACAGTGAGTCAACTATACTTTTACCTAGAAACAATAAAGTCACTTTGCCTACAGATTGACAACTAAATGTGTCTATTAAAAGCATAACTAACCTAGCTATCTAATCCTAGCATCTACCTAGGAAGGTGCTACATCAAGAGACAGGCAGCTTTTGCACTCCAATAGATTAAATGTTTTGCTGTACACATGTAAACGCTAGCACAAATAAGGTTTGGGTGGCCAGGGTTGGAGTGAGGGAGTTGACTCTATAAAATGTGAAGGTTTATATGGATACCATCATTGCTGAAGATTCTTGATGTAAATTTGATACCCTGTAGGCTCATTTGCTGAGAGTGAGGTTGAGGTTTCTCTTGACTCCTTGTCTGTTTTCCTCCTCCCCTCCATTCCCACTCCTTATACCCCTCCTCTCCTCCCCCTTACCAATGCTCTATGTTGAGTACTCTCCACATACTTTTTGGCTCTTTTTAAAGTGTACCCATTTTTGCAAAGTAACCCGGATTTTGCTTTGTTACCATATAAACGGGCTGTGATGTACTAGATTGTACTATTTAACTTTTATCCTGTTCTGGTTGTAGAAAATGCACCACTGCTGTTTGTAGTGTTTGGTTAAAACCCAATAAAGTTTTCTGTAAAAAAAAAAAAAGTTTACCTATGTACATCGTAAAATACGGTCCATACGCAGGGCCCCAACTAATTTTTTTTTTTTTGGGGGGGGGGGGGATCAGAACCCAATGCAAGCTTTATGCAGCTATGTGTATGGGCCCATAAAAAAATACACCTATGTTCAGATGCATAAGTTAAAAAAAAGTTTAGTGATAAAACCAATGCATTCTTCGTGCTAGTGTGCATGAGCTTCTACACTAGCTTCTAGTGTGCTGCTAACGTAGAATTCCAACAAATAC
Organism: Staurois parvus; assembly: GCF_062004578.1. Classification (NCBI taxonomy): domain Eukaryota; kingdom Metazoa; phylum Chordata; class Amphibia; order Anura; family Ranidae; genus Staurois; species Staurois parvus. Next base: position 5,692,541 of record NW_028319936.1, on the reverse strand, counting down.
ATCTTTAAAATTACCTGGGTCACATGATTATAAATATACATAGTGAAACTGTGCTCTAGTAGAACTGAAAACACCTCTAGCATAATGGGCATACCAGCCTGCATTTATGAAAAAAGCTGGCAAAGACCGGTGAAGGAACAATATTTATATACTGTCTGTCAAGTCTGCTGGCTAAGCTAAGTACAAGGGGATCAAAGGGAAAATGTGTATAGATTGTATCAATGCTAAACTACAGGCAGGTATAAAAAAAAATTACTTTTATTATTATTTTATTATTATTATACAAGATTTATATAGCGCCAACAGTTTGCTCAGCGCTTTACAATATAACGGGAGACAATACAGCAACAATACAGTTCAATACAAGAGGGATAGGAGGACCCTGCTCCTTGGAGCTTACAATCTAGGAGGGAGGGGCTAGTGGTACAAAAGGTAGTAACTGTGGGGGATGGACTGGTTGGAAGAGTAGAAGATTCCAGTATTAGCTGAGGGCAGGATAGGCTTCCTTGAAGAGATAGGTTTTCAGAGATCACCTAAAAGTGTGCAGAGTAGGCAATAGTCTGATAAATTGGGGTAAAGAGTTCCAGAGGATGGAGAAGCTCTGGAGAAGTCCTGGAGATGAGCATGGGAGGAGGAGACAAGGGAGCTAGAGAGCAGGAGGTCTTGCGAGGAGAAGAGAGTACGGTTTGGGTGATATTTAGAGACAAGATCGCTGATGTAATTTAATGCAGCTATATATTAACAATCTTAAAATGTATTTTTAAAGCTAACTAATTTACAATTATCTTTCTTGTTATCTGCCTCTCATAGTCCCCCGTATAAAGGAAAATAGACTGGAAATGTGAGGGGCAGCACTGGGGGGAAATCAGACACTGCTCCATGACTTTGTGCTGACAAGGAATGGGCTGACAGGAGCAAAGAGCCAAGTGAACACATAAATATAGTGACCTAGCATTGCTGTCTGGCAGGACTGTGTAAATCTTTAGACTGGCTGGGCAAAATTGCAAATCATCTAGCAGGTCAAATAAATCATACATGTATTTCTACTCTTTATTTAGTTGTTTACCTGGATTGCCACTCTAAACCACAGTTTATGAGTGCCTGAGCAGCCTAGCATACTTGGATTTTACCCATTCACATACTCAAGTACAAACAATATACCCTTCTGAAAAATTCTTTAAGTGCCAAAATATCAGACTGAGCCAAAAAGCCAGTTTAACCCCTTCATGCCTAAGGGTAAAACAAATCCAAATGCCTAAGCACAATTTTGCAACGTTGACATGTGTTAGTAAAACCGTACATATCATCACAACTACTTTGTACATCCAGGTGAATTATACCACGTTTTTTTCAGGACAAATTGGGCTTTCATTTGGTGGTAAATGGTAATTGATATCGCCTGATTTTTTTTTATTATCAAAGGAAAACTGGCCCAAAATAATAAAAAAAAAATCTTTTTTTTTTATTTAGCTGTGTGTTTCTTGTTACTACCATAACCTACCACCAAAGAACAGCCCAAAATAAATTCTCCAGCTGTTGACGAGCGCAGCGACACCATATATGTGTATGTTATTTGTTGTTTGTACCCGTAGTACAGCCCAGAAACAATAGTGCACATTTTGTTTTTGTCTTTTTTTTTTTTTACCTAAAACACACTCACACTGCTGACTCACCACGACATACCTAAAAGGGGCCTAAAACCTAGTGTCACTATCTATTTTAATGGACACTATTTTGGTACAGAGCCATCTAGTAGGAAAGTGGCTAACTGCACCTGCCTACATACAGTTTATGGTAGATTTTTGTGATCAATGAGATCACATTTGTAGAAATAATAATAAAATTCATAATATAATTTCAGAATTGTACAGTATGACCCAACAATGACATATAGATGTTAAATGTTGGTAGATCTTTTGTTCTCATGCATATTCAACAGTTTGATATGGGTAATTTATTTTCTACCAATAATACTCTTCTGGGGATTAAAACTATATACAAGCTGTGGCTCAAAACAAGAAAATATGAAGAGTACAATAGCATACATGATGCAATAAATTATTATCATATGTGCACCAATAATTTGCATATACAGTAATTATATTCCATATGACATTGTTCCCTTGTTTTCAGCTCCTACCTTGTAGGAGCTCCTATAGGGGGCCTGAGCTTCAAACACTGATGTATTTACCATTACAGCACAGTCCTATATATCTACAGGTCAAAGTTTACATTTCAGTGCAAATTAGTACAACTAGCATACAATAAATTAATAAAGAAATCTGTTCATACACTACTAGTACACCACGCCAAAATTAGTATTATATTTAAAGCATTGCAGCATCATTATGAGGTTTCATGTACAAGGGGCATTTCCCTAGCACTTCTGAATGTCTTTTCTCCTGGCAAGAGAAAAGCAGTGAAAAAAAGTGCCTAAAGCCGCTTTTTGCAAATGCGTTTGGGTGCATTTAGGAGTGTCAAGCATTTGGGCATTCATTCATTCCACTGGCCAGAAAATTAATTTTGCCTGCCCAAGTGAACTGAATGAGTGCTCAAGTACTAAATACGCCTAGTGTTTGGTTGTGTTTAGATGCGTTTAGGCGCATTGGTCATTTATTCTGCTGAAACGCTCCTCTCCTGAACGCATAAGCAATTTTTTTTTTCTTCCTCTAAACACTCCTGCCTCCAAATGCCTATGTGTTCATGGACACATAGGCTAACATAGAGGGGCTTTTAGAGGCAGAAAAAAAGTCAAATGTCTTTAAAAGTGGAGTTTTTTTACGCTCAGTGTACATGAGGCCTTAGAGCTAAGTAAGTGTGAGGAAAGAAAATCTGTCTGCTTCTGCATGGACCTTCACAGGTAAAATAATCCACATCCACTACCAAAGCAGATACTAATATGGCAGACATCACGTATTTGTTAGTCACTTTGGAGCTTAGTTATTGTTTAAAACCTTGCTGTAGTGTTGTACTTGCTGCCCCGCAGTGCTGGGATTTGTTCCTCTATACCTGCACCACGATTTTAAAGACATCACAAGACTTTAGGAGTACTGACAGGATGATATCAATGTTCCTTGCAGTGCTCATTAACACTCAAAGAAATAAAAGGTTCCGTTGAGTTGATGTATAAATCAATGGTGAAACGTGGAGGATTTCCTGGGGACTTCTCACAGAACCCCAGTTGAGAAACCATGTTTTACATTTTTTAAGTGATCTGGCGTGTTTTCTTTGTTTAGCTCTTCTCAATGCAATGCTTCTAAAGTATAATTAAACCACTGTAGGAATTACTGACATTGGAAATACATTGTTCTGAAGATATGTTTGTGTTTTAAAGTAAAGCAAAGTAAGTTTGACATTTTATTTTCCATTATTTAAAAATAGCATTATATCAACAGATTAATGTTTGGAAGGCCTGAATATGCTGACTAGTTCAATATAATGTCCTCTCTATTATTAGGTTCAGATGCTTACTATCTTCTGTTTTAAATTATTTAATTGTTTCCATATGAACACTTATAGACATACTAAGAAAAACTATAATTTAGGATATGTGAGTAAGAGTACACTAATATATACCAAGTTAAAAAACCTGCTCAAAGTTGCTTTATTTTCTGACACAGTGGATCATCCTAAATAATACAAAAATGGCAGGTTTCCTTTTGCCACTGGGGGATCCTAAATACTGCTTCACTTTTCTCTCTGTCTGACCCCCTGATCTCACTTTCTCCACCTTTCCCTATTTTCCAATCCTGTCCTATCCCCATACTGCAGCTCCTCCAGCCTTCCAGAACATACTACCACGGGGTTCACTACTTTCAGTTAGGGTTGCGACCTCATCCCTTTAAAACCAAACACATATTAATTACACAGGTTCTGTGGCTGATTCAGATGGCTATAGAACTCACTTAGGTGTCCGTTTATGAACCAGCAGTAATAGATTGCTGCTCAGTTCTCTGGCATTCTTGGAGAACACAGTTCTCCTGTGAATGCCGTTTATGAAGCATATGTAGATCAGTTCTCCAAACGAAGGGAGAACGGTCTACAAACGCTGGAAAATGGCTGATTTTACTATAATCTCGTGAGATTACAGTAAAAGATCAGTTTACTAAACAGAGGTAAATTATCTCTGCTTAGTCTGTGGTCCCTCTGATTCTCTAGCTCTGGGCAGGAGAATCTGGAGGGAGAGCACAGATCTCCAGTGAAGAGCTGACATGTTCTCCTGAGTGTTATAAACTGTGAATGACCAGAGAATAGCTGCAATCCTCTGAATTACAGCTATTCTCTGTGTCATAAAAGGACACCTTAGTGCCTTATCTGCATTAAATTAGCCTCAGAACCTGTGTAATTAATATGTGTTCAGTTTTAAAGGGATGAGGTGGCAACCCTACTTCCAGTTCTGTTGCTGACAGCTGTAGATTGTATACAAGTGAAGGGATCCCATTGTTTTCCTGCCCCTCCTTCCCCATTGTCCAGTTACAGAACACACTGCTTTCTATGATCAGAGTACAAGGCATTCTGTGAAGGAATGAGGGGAGAGGAAATAGCAAATACAACAGTATCTTTATATGAGACTTGCAGCTCTCAGTACAGCACTGGTACATCACTACCACCAGTATTATCCAGCATGACCAATCCAACAAGGATTTTTACCTTACACAGCAGCCATCTGAACCTAGGATAACCAGCATTACAGGTACTGTAAGTTATTTGTCCACAGCAAAAGTCAAATTGTTTTCTCCTGGAATTCTATCCCAAGTCAAACAAATCTTTCTTCCTGTGCTGATACATAAAGGACAGACCTTCCTAGCCTTGCAGTGCAACCAACTTACTTCTGATGCTGTGGCCTGGCTCCAGTACTTTTGGCTCTACAGAATATTCAAGGCAGATTCCAAGACCTCTTTACACAGTGCTACCTAGCCTTGCCTGTGGCTGGCTCACTTAACTACATGAAATTCCCCCTACCAAAACCAGGAATGGATGGGACAGAGAGCTCCAAGCTGGCTGTAACACACAGAACTCAGCCCATGCAGTGGGCAGAGACACAAACATAGAAGAGTGAAGACATCAAAAGATCAAGTGGTCCATCGAGTTTTCTCCATTTTTTAAAAATCTTTGACTGATTAGATCAGTGGTCTCCAAACTGCGACCTAAATTCTTCCTCTGACACTAAGGATGGGGGACTATTCCTTCCACTAACACCAAAGATGGAGAACTATTTCTCCCACTGACACCACCAATGGGACACTTCCCCCCACTAACACCAATGATGGAGGCACTGTTCCTCCCACTAATACCAATGATTGGGCCTGAAAATTAACCAATCCCACTGGCCACAGTCCAGCCCCCTTAAAACCTAAAGGACAGTAAACTAGCCCTTTGTTTAAAAGGTTTGGACCCCTGGAGTAGATCAATGTTTGTCCCAAGGATACTTGAATCTACTTACGTTTGACTGACTCACTACCTCCACTAGAAGTCTATTCCAAGCATCAACTAATTTTTAAATAAAATATTATTTTCTAAGGTTAGCTTTGTACTTTTCTCCTACTAGTCTGAGGTCATGAACCCCCTCCACCACTATGCTGTAAAGTTGTCAATCATGTCTCTCCTTTTCATTCTTTCTTCAGGACTGCACATATAACCTTACTTCTATTGACATTCTTCCCTTCCTGGCAGAATCCCTCACACTGACCTGACACATGGTCAAGTCACAAGTCACCTCACTGGCTGCTGACATCTGTCCCTAGCAGAACACCTCAGCCAATGCAAAATTAACCTGCCATTAATCAGACACCTTACCGGCTGACAACCATCCTTTCTTCCCCAATCAGATGTCTTTCCCTTTGCTGACATATGTGCATATAGTTTTCTCCAGCTGGGTACCTCACCTGCCACTGACATCCATTCATCCCTGAATGCCTTAACTGCCACTGACATCCGTTTTTATCCTAACACTGGAACTACCACTGACGTACATCCCTCCCTGGCTGAACACTACAACCGCTGCTGAATTTCATCCATCCCCTACCAGGCATATCACTTCACACTGACATTCCTCCATCACCATCCACACACCTCGCCCCCTGATAAAATCTGTTTCTTCCCCAGTTTACTTGCACTATTACATTTTTGATTATTTTTAAAATCCCCAACCTTGCCCCTTCTGGAATGAGCACAATTTTGCTAGTAATATATTAGTCATAGTTAATGAAAACGTGTCTTAGGAAACCACTATACAGTAATATAATGTTATCTATTGTTCAACTCCAGCAATATACAGTATATCAAGTATAGCCTCTTAAAGCTCACCTACAGCCAAAACTGTTTTTCAAGAAAGATAGAATCCTTTGTTGGGTTTTTATTTGAAATCTGTTTCCTCATTAATGAGATTTCTCTTTGTTTCTTGTCAGTACAGAAGGTGATTGTAATATCTCTACAATGGGGGCACAGTTATTAGTGTGACAATCAATTCTCCTATATATTGCTTTGCTGTCACAGAACAGGCAATGAGAGGAAATCTACCCAACAGGATCAGGGGCAACAATCAAAGCTTGACAGATGTATTTAGATTTTTAAGTTTTGAAACTGAAAAGCAAAAAATGTTGGATGCTAATTACATGGCAATGTATAAAAATATGTATTGTGATGTGGGACTAATAAGCTGCACTAAAAGCTCTCATGCAATGCAAACATCCAGGTGCAGGGATGATCACAGGAATATTTAGGGACTGGAGGAATATGTATTTTTGGGCACCTTGATCTGCCCTACTCAAGCAATTCATTATAGGTATGGGAACTAGTTCAGCCTCAGCAAATATGCACCGCTCTTCAACTTTAGTAGCCACCTTTCAGTTGAAATTTATGCACATGGTCCCATACTTAGGTGCTTCCAGAAATTTGCACAGTAAATTACAATGTGCAATCTAGGTGACTGGAACTCGGGAGGGGCAGTCAATGGCTGGACTGGAGACAGACAGTCCTAAGTCAAACCAATACAACCAGAGCAAAGAGTAACCACATAGTAAGCAGCAGTCAAAGTCTGCTGGAATAAGACAGCATCAAGGAATGAGAGATAGGCATAATCAGGAGTGATGTCAGAGATCACTCCTAGGTGTAACAGGAACAAGGCTTTAAGACTGTAATGTGGAATGCAGTTGAAGAGAAAGTTCACGAGGCACAAGTTCAGCAGCTATGCCTATTGAGCAGCAAACAGAGTTCCACCCACTATGCAGAAAATGTTACAATGAAAAACCAAGTTCGAGATGAGATGACCTTGAAAAGTAGCCTGAGCCAATCAGGATTTGTGTCAACAACCACTAAAGCAAAATTGTCCTTGTCCACACCTCTCCATGTACACACCAACGATTAAAGAGGGAATGCAGGTGCTTTTGGCAGGACAAACTAATGGATTTGGAGAGTGGGAAGACCCAGAGGAAGCTGAAACAGAGGAAACAGCAGGAGGGTACACAGGACTCTGGAAGGACTGACTCCTCAAGGTCAGCTGTTAAACTTAAAAGTACACCATAGGTGGGGGACCATTTAGCAGATGACAATGAGCTGGATGAATCTGCTCCTAATATGTCCCTGACATCTATCTGTGATATTCCTTGCCTTCTGTCTCCAAGATAAAATAATAGAATTTCTCATTAAATTGAGAATGATCACTACATCATCTTAGCTGCTGCAGTACTAAACAGCAAAGAGTGTAAATTATTTCTAAGGTTGAAATAAATACCTTAATGAACAGTATCACAGACAGGGGCGGACTGACCATTTGGAAACTCGGACACTGCCCGAGGGCCCGGGGTCAGTAGGGGGCCCCATAAGATGCCCCTGGTACCTTTTTCATAGGCTTTTTTGAGTTTGGGCAAGGACACAGGGGCCCCATGATCCCCTATTGCCCGGGGGCCCCATGAGTTGTCAGTCCACCCCTGATCACAGATGACAAATAATATCATACCACAAGCTGAGACTTCTTGCAACATACATCTATATACTTAATATAAAAGTATATATAATATATACTTATAATTTACTGTGAACATGGTAACGCATGGTATTTTCTAAACTTTTCTTTAAGTACCACTAATATTAACACTTGCAGTATAGTACATGCTATAATTTAGATTTAAACTACATGGGGTACCTGCTAATGACCGCTATATAAGTACCTGTAATAATAATAAATATTAAAGTGTCTTATGGCCTTGCTTGTCACTGTCTATATACTGTACTTTTCCTCTTAGAAGCCAAATTCTACACACTGTTCTCAACTGAAATGGTCTCTGAATCAGTTTTTGATCTTGCCCAAAAGCCCCCTTTTTCCTTGAAACAACTTTTCCATATAGTTCAAGCTCAGAGGTCTTTCCCACCACAACATTCTTACAGAACAAATTAAAAAATGCTCATAAAAACAGAAAGTAATAAAGCCAGTGCCAAGGAATGTCTTCCAAAACGTTATATAGTTGCACATGTGCATCAATTTGTAAAATGCAAAAGAAACACACTATTTTCCCCCAAAATGGAAAAAATATCTATATTTGAATTACAATATCTATATTTATATTACAGAAATACTGGAAGTGGGTTACAATAATAGAAAAACAACAATATATGCACCAGCTTCTGTAATGAGATTAAATGCCTAAATGAAATATAGTCAACATGCTCATGTGTAATGAATAACTATGAACAATAGCATTAAACTAGATATTTTCAGCATTTAGTTAGATATTTCCTTGCTTGTAAACCTTAAATTTATTGAGATATGCATCTCCATTCTGGCCACAACACAAATTCCCAGTCTGTCAGAGTTGTACAAGGGGTAGGAAGAAATCTTCCCATCACCGTCTTGGACAGCAGTAAAAATTTCATGGGGTAAGTAAATCTTAAACTTCTGTCTCCCAAAATAGCCTAATGTAGTGCCTTTAGAGCTATTTAAAACTGCATTGTTGGGAGAAGCACTCTTGATAGAACAGCTATATTTACAACCTTGTCAGTTATGAATACTTAGGTGGGTTTCAGTCTTCAGCTTGCATTTTGATTTCTACAAACCTGACAAACAACACCAAACCTACCAGCACGTAGGACACCTTTTTCTGAAAACAAATCAACCTAATCCCAATTATCTAATGATTTTCAGTTTCTGAAGCTGGGCTGTAATGCAGAAGTGTAGCCCAGACTCAGAAATACCTGGAGAAGTAAAGTGATGTGAGGTAGGGTTCAGGTTCACCAGGCTAAAGCTTAATAAAGCATAGGTTCTGATGGTATTCATCCCAGAGTTTTAAGAGAACTTTGAGGCATAGTTGTTGAACCACTAACAGATCTTTTTAGTCAATTTCTTAAAATAGGAGTAGTTCTCCATGAATGGCAGATAGCTCATATTGTACCTATCCACAAGAAGGGTAGTAAGAAAGAAGTTTGAAACTACAGGCCTGTGCGTTTAACATCTATATCAGTAAATTAACAAATCACCCCTAAAAAGAAGGATCAGTGGTCATTTAAAAACACATAACTTGCATGACTCAACGCAGCATGGCCTTACTGATAGCAGATCATATCAGACTAATGTGATTTAATTTTTTTTTGTTTGTACCACATTGTTTTGAACCAGGGTGATGCTGTGGATATATTAATATCAGTAATTTGATACAGTTTCACATATTTGTCTCATTAAAAAAAACTGAAGCTTAATCCTTGGGTGGTTCAATGCATATACAGCTGGATAGATTTGCTTATGAGGAAACTGAACCAATAAAAAGTGGTGTACCACACTGTAGAAGGTTCTAACCTAATTAATCAATTTAATCCAAGTCAGAGGTTCTCAACCCCTGGGCCACGGATTGGGGGGGGGGGGGGGTTGGTGTCAGGCAAGCCAGCCTGCACTTCCACTCTCCCACCACCAGAGGTGCCTGTTCCCCTTCTCCCAGCACCACAACTACCTTCCCTCTCTGTGGTCATGTCACCCAGCCAATGACCTACGGAGAGAAAGGGGGAGAAGAAGGGGAAGGGGAGGGAGGAGAGCCAGGCAAGATTGTCACAGAGCTCTGGTGAGCCTCATATACTTCAGGCGACAAGTGGTATAGCTAAAATTTTAGTGGGCAAGCTATATCTTTTTTTGCTAATGATACAAAGGTATGCAATTGGTTGATATTCATGTAACATGAGCATTGATTGAAGGCTGGTAGTAGGTTAGTCAACAGTAAGAGAATTTAAACAGGCTTGGAACAAACATAGAGCTACAGTATACTCAGACCAAAACTTTATAAAAACAACATAAAAACAGGAGAGGGGCAGACTAACCCACTTGGTCTTTTTTATGTCCTGACTTTTCTATGTTTTATTATAGCAACCTAGTGCAAACCCTTTGCCCAGGTCGGCTTAGTCACACGAGCCAATAATTTGAAGGATAAGATAAACTTGTCCGCTTTAAATAAGATGGTAGGCTCCTAACAGCCATTTTATCAGCATTTGTTGGAGTTGTCAAGAAAAGGCTGGCAATACTGTGCATGGCGAGATACTGTTTATTTTTTATTATTATTATTTCCTATTTAGTTTTGACATTGGTATATGCTCTCCATGACAGCACTTTCAATGCCCATGTTTGACAATAAATTGCCTATTAATGCTTCAAATCACCAGAAGTGAATAGGAAGATCTTACCACCATAGACTTCAATATGGTTTGCTGCAAATACTTCAAGCAAAATTGTTCCCAAACTAAACCCAGCTGCTAAACCAGCTGCTGACTGTTGCTGTGCCAATTCAGTCACAGTAAAAAAAAAATCCTCATCCTTGAGTCCACATACCCAGTTTCTTTCTTTGTTTCCCCAAGTCTTGATGAAGATGGCGTAGTATAGCCCCATAAAACATTTAGTTTTATATGTAATTTTTTTTAAAAAATTGTCTTTTGTACTTGTTTGGCAATTCAATTCTAGATTTACTTACCACAATCCAAGATAATTACAGAAATCCATCAGCGTTAAGAATGTGCCAGCCTAAAATTCGCATTCTCTATAATCACACCACCATCATGCTGTTGGATGAAATCATTAAACCAAAGTTTAGGTTTCCAGCACCTTTAATCCAATTCTTGAAGCACCCAAGCGCAAACACAGAGAGATTCGCTGTTCCCTACTCAGAAGACTAGCAACTCTAAGCAGTGGTAGCCTCATTGGCAGCCTCCCCAGCTTTATTTTGAAGGGAGGAACTTCCTACTGCTATTTCTTTCATTTTGGATTTCCTGCTGCTGATCACTATCCTTACACTCATCAGATCCCCAGTCAATGGGGGCCAGATCTGATGTGAAGAAGCAAAGCTCTGCTTCCACCAAGATGGCAGCCTCCACACAAGGACACAGTATGAAAGAAAGCACGGTGAGTCAGTCCAGGATAAAAGATCTGCTGCAAGAACTCTACAGGCAATAATGGTGACTAGATATTTTCCCTCTGCTATTCCCATTAATAAAATATGTTGAATCTCTTGTCTAAAGTAATAGATGACTATTTTTGTGTTTTCTGCTGACAGGTTATATGAATTATTTGGAAACACAAATTTAGCTACACTTTTACAATATTTGTAAAGTATTTGTAAATTGTTAAAGTGGTATTAAACTCAAAAAGAAAAAATGTAAATACAGTATATTATATTGCAGCTACCACTTCCAAGATGTGGTAGGGGCATTAATATTCTTTTTTTTTCTTTTATTTTTACTTGGTGGTCAAGCCAATAAGCCTGTTATTTTTCAACTTCCGTTAACAAACCAAGCTGTCCAACAAAAGTAGCAGTTAGAGGGATGGGATAAAACATTCAATATTGGCACAATGGTTAGCTTTTATTATTTATGAAAAAACTTTATCCCAAAAGGAAAAAAAAACTTGTTGCTGTAAAAGCTTAACCGGTGTTAACTGAAGTTTGACTTTAAGTGGTTAGTGAAATTCATCTAAATCTATTAGTGCATCCAACAATACCCTGTTCCCAGACTGACAATGCTCTAAAGGTGTTTGCACTGATCTTCCATCCAGAATGGAGACATGCTAAGACAAAAAGTGTGTTACTAGCTAGATCACCAGATGAAAATTTAAAAAAAGCCCCATGGCTCATATCTGGTGGACTTGCCCTAAAGTAAGCAGATTAGGGATTAGGATGTATGCCCTCCTTCGCACTATGCTTCACACAGACATTAAGCGTAACCCGTACGAAGCGCTTCTATTTAAACCAATGGAGGGCCTTCTCCGTTCTGAATGGTAGCTGGCATCATACTTATTTATGGCTACTAAATTGACAATTGCGAGGGCTTGGAAGACTCCACTTCTCAGCTTTGAGGCTGTCAAAAATCGGATGAACTTCATCATGGTTAATGAAAAACTGACAGCCATATTATTGGATACCCATACAAAATTTCTGCGGATATGGCGTCCCTGGCTGGATGTGGCCCAACCGTCGAGATTCGACCAGTCCCTTCTGTCGATATGAGGTTGGATTCTGCTGTGATCTCCCCGGAGCCCTACACCCCCCCTTTTTTTTTTATCTCTTCTTCTCTTTCCTCTTGGTCTGTGTCTCTTTTATACTCTTGTCTAATATTTCTCGATGTAGCAATTTTCTCTCTCAGAATCTACACTATCATTGACCATCAAAGATTGTGAATCGTATCCTTTCTACAGGGCATTTCTGTAATAAGTTATAGCTGATGTTTTGGGGTTTTTTTTTTTTATTCCAATGTACGCTTTACATTATTTCTCAATCATACAGTACAATTTCCTACGTATTGGTCAAGGATTCTATGTTCCGAATGTTTGTTTATCATTGCTCAATCTATAATAAAATTCTTTGTAAAAGAAAATTTAAAAAAAGCCTAAAAAATAAAAATAATAGAGCCACTACATTTAAGGATTCGTAAGCTGCAAAAAATTACATTTTTGTTTTTGGGTTTAATACCACTTTATTTTCATTTTTTTTCTTTAATTTCAGGTCTGATTTCTGAGCCAAGACAGAATAAAAAAAGTTACTACACTCTTCTCTTCCTTGTTCTGGAATTCATCCCTCTTCTGCACTGCTATTACACTTAAAATAATAGAAAATATAGATTCATATAACCATCAAAATCCAGAAGCAGTCCCTGCTTCATTTCTCAATGACCAATCCATACATCATGACAGCAATTAGCAATGTGATGTATGAGTTGATGGAAATTTGGCAACTATGACTGAATGTGCAGCTGGTTTGTAAAACTCAAGCTCTCAAAGTAGCTGCAGGAGTAAAGTACCCTTCGGTGTTACTATAAGAAGCATCAGAAGATCAGAAGCAGATAGTGAGTTGTTAGCAAAACTGTTCCACCAATTTGAACTGGTATAACCATCCTCAGAAAAGGTGTGCCAGTCTTTTTACTAACTAAAGCAAAACAAAATATGATGTAGTATTAGTGAGGAGCAAATCTCATCACTAATTCAGCACAACAAAAGCCTGGATTCCCAATTTTATTTATTAGCATGGGTTATGAATCATGGCATGAGATTTCCAACTCCCTGTAACTTGATGTCTACAAGAGGGTAGTACAATACTTCCTTGTTAGGACTGCAGTATATTACTTCCTTACTAGGGACGTGATAGTAAACATAATAAACCAAACATAACATAATAAGCTCATGGTGTTCTAATGAAAAGCAGACAGGTAGTCCTGTAAGTAGGGGTTCCTCAACATTTTTCTCTTGTTCAATTTTACTATAGCTACTTCCCATTATTCAGATCTCCTGCATAACAGCAATGTGATTGCTCAGTTTGAAAATTCTTTACAGCCTTCAAATAATATGGTAAGCCTTAATGGAAAACTCCAGTTGAACTGAAATAGCCATCCATCTAGGTCAGCTGTATATTGCAGGAATTTTATCACATGTAACGGCAGATCCTTACCTGCTTCTGTTCTTTACATGTTGAGATAGACTATTCCAAATTATCTGTTTAGATCTTTGAAACCAAGTGCTAAATGGGGCTTTAAAATCCTCATTCCTAGCATTGTAGTAAGAAACAATGCACTCACTTAAAGCCCAAGTGAACTTTCTATTTAAATCAGGTAAATACATTCAATGTATGCCAAATCAAATGGTGTTCAAAGTCGTAAGCCTCATACACACGATGAGAATATCGGACAAATGATCATCTAGTATTTTTGCATGCTAGTCTCATATCAAAAATGAAGAGGTTAAGTTGCAAAAATTCTCATACAACAGAATACAACTTGTAATATATTGTATTGTATTGTATTGCATTGTATAATGTATTCTCTAGTTTCCGAGCATGCATGGTCTTGGTCACTTGATTTTTTTTGGATGAATACTGTACTGATTAAGTGTAAAATCGTTTGTTCTGGTATCGTGCAAGAAAAGTGTTTGTGCTTGTCCCTTTTTGATAATTTTGCATGAATTCTCGAAAGCTGTGTACTAACAATCAGATTATTGGACGATCACTTCGAAAGTGGTATTTTTCATCGTGTGTACTAAGCATTACAGTTTGATTTTCTTAGAAAGCATCCACAGCCTGGGTAGAATAGCCTGCCCCTTGCCAGAAGGAACCTTGCTCTCTGTGTGGCAGAAGTGGTCTTTATGCAATTTATTTATTTCAGGTAGTTATACAGCACCGTCAATTTACACAGCACTTTACATATATATTGTACATTCACATCAGTCTCTAACCCTCAAGGAGTGTACAATCTAAGATCCCTAACTCACATTCATACATACTAGGCCCAATTTAGACATGATCCAATTAACCTACCAGCATGTCTTTGGAGTGTGGGAGGAAACCAGAGTACCCAGAGGAAACCCACGCAGGCACATGGAGAACATGTCAAACAACAAAACAGAAAAATTCCCAGCTGAGCTTGCCAACCAGCCTGCAAACAAACTGAATTAACTTGTCTAACAGTATGCGTTAAAAACAGGGGTTTAGTTAGCACACATTTGCAAAAATATTGCGTAAGCTACAGAGCCTCGTCACGGCACCCTGATTTTCTGTAGTTCCTAACTCAATGAATATTAAGAGCCCCCATAGTAGAGACACATGTATTTAATGGATAGACCAAGGGCAGGTGGACCCGAGGGAGCAGGACATGGAGAACATGCAAACTCCAGGCTGGTTGGGATTCAAACCAATGACCCTAGTACTGTCAGGCAGGAGTGCTAACCATTTAGCCACTGTGCTGCCCTACGCTGCAATGGTCCAACACACCCCTGCTAAGCCAACCCTAGAACTTTCCAGTCAACAAAACTCATAACTGGAGAGCTCAATAGGGGACATGTTGGACCACCTTTCACACTGAAAGTAGGGGTCCTTCCCTAGAAAAAGAAACTGATTGCAAGGCTTTACATACCTTCTATTTTTATGCAGAAGGAATGTATTTAGCTGAATTAAACTGAAAGTTCAGTTGGCTCTACTCCTGTTTTGAGTGGACATTTCCTTGAAGTCCAGAATTTACTGGGATCCTGTCAATCTTTGATCACAACATTTCCAGATTTGGCATTGCTCTTAACTGTATGGGGGTACTGCAATTGTTAATTCAAAGAGTATGATCAACATTACCAAATGCATTAGGACCTGTATATTAGTAGGGGTTACGGCTATGGTATAAAGGTTCTACCATAAACGAGGGAAGCAGACAAGAGTTTCTTCCAAAAGCACTGGAGGATTTGTGAGTAATGCTTGTCTGAGCAGGGGTTGCCAGCTAAATTAGGAGCTGCTATTTTCATCAATGACATCAGATACTTGGTCTTTCATTTTTCATTTCTGCTGATAATTTTGGGAAATAAGGAAAACATCATTTCAGGGATCAACAGGGTTCCAGAATTCTAAAATCATTGATGTAGAGTACATTCAAGCATGCTGTCCATAAAATGATTACAGTCTTTTACTAATCTTTACCAGACATTAGTTAGCTTTCTTTCACAATGTCAAACATAAGAGATTCAGCTTTATATGGCCCCACCTCCTGCTTCATTCATAATGACATGGAAATTATTCTACCTTAAAGCCAAACTTCACTTTTGCTGAGAGTAAAAACAATATGCTCAAAGCCAGAAATATGCATTGCAAATATTTTTGCAAGCTGCTTTTTTGCTAATTCTTCCCTGCTCCTATTCTTTAGACACTGCAATAACCTCCTCAAATAACCTGTTCAGTAAGAGAGTTTACCCTTCTAAATCACACAATCAGTCTAAAAATAGGAACCTGCCTTCAGCATTCTTTGTCCAGTACTGCAGATAACCAAAGATGAAAGAGTCACTGCAGACGTACTAATATAAGATTTGAGATTTCAGAGGTGACCTGTACAATAAGC
The DNA here is from genome assembly GCF_062004578.1 of Staurois parvus. Taxonomy (NCBI): domain Eukaryota; kingdom Metazoa; phylum Chordata; class Amphibia; order Anura; family Ranidae; genus Staurois; species Staurois parvus. The sequence continues at coordinate 5,676,218 of NW_028319936.1, read as the reverse complement.
TACTATAGTTGCAGATTTAAATTGGATGATTGTTTTTCATAATAATACATTTTAAGATAACTTTTGGATCAATTTTATATGTTTAATTTTTTTTTTTTTTTTAGCAGAAATTATGTTTTCGTTAAACTGTGGGTATGGGTGCCTGTTAATACATAATTGTGCCCAAAACTCTCTTTTTAGTGTTAGGTAGCAGTGGTTCATTGTTTGCTGAATTTTTATTGTAGCATTTTTCCATGTCTTTGGCATATAGTGAATTCTTTGCTCTTTGGCCTATGCATGAGTTGACATTGTCATACTAAGGATGTAGAGAAATCTCCCTGTCGATATAAAACTAATACCTTGAAATTTGGCTTTAAACTTCAATATGTTAGTAGGCTTATCCAATTTGGCCATATCCATTTATGGGTGAAGAATGCAATGGAAGCAGCCATTTTTATGAGATGAATTTAGCATGGAAGAAAAGTATACAGCGACAAAATAAACTGGTGAAAACAGTGATCATACTGCTGGAATATTGTCTACTGTTTAGTGCCAATTCTGTTCCCAGAGGAGTGATTTTTGCCTCATGTGTTGGGCAGTTATCTGAATATTAGGTTTAAATCAGCCCTTGCTCATCCAATCACTTATCTACAAACTATTATCACTTGAATTCAACTATATTCAAAGTCAACTGATATTTCAGTTCTGGGTGGGACAATGGGTTGTGTCATTCATTATCTTCTCCAGTTCTCCAGCATGAAGATTTTGTGCATTTTAGTTTATTCTTCACACCCTAACATGAGGCCATAAGTTATTTTTGCAGCTGTGTAGCTTTAAAAGTATGCTCTGCCACTTCCAAGATGGCTTCTGGAGTTAACCACCAGAAACTGGATGTGCCTTCACTGAAATTTACAGCCCTACATGTTTTGTCATCATAAAATGATGTCTTCAGGAACTAGAACTTCTGGTTCACATCTATGAATATTTATACCATATAAGACCTCCCACTGCACCATATTGGGACTCCACATCTTCAGTGATCTCTTCTGATATTGCTTTATGATGACAAAACATGTTGGGCTGTGACTTCCAGTGATGTCACATCCAGTTCCTGGTAGCTAACTCCATCCTGAAAGTGGCAAAGCACCTGGGAGCAACACCTTTATCAGCTACATATATGGTTTTTGTTTAAGTATACTACTGGTAAGAGCTGTCTTGCCTCTCAACTAAGGGATATTTGAAATATACAATATACAAGGAAATATCAGTTGTGGAGTTGAGTTTCTCAGTTGCCTAGGCCAAGGCTTTATGAGCTTTGCCGTTTCCCAGATTGATAAACCATTATGGATTGCTTAAATGTGTAGAGGTGTACATTGCTGACTGTGCTGGATTTCAGTGAAAGTATATCTAAAGTAAAAACTTTTTAAGTTTTGAGAAGGGAGTAGTTAAAACCACTGTAGGTTTTTCTCTTTTTTGTTTTTGCCATTAGTGTCCAACAGAAAGAAACTTACCTTCACTTCCTGCCCTGTACATTCAATAGAGGATAACCGTACAAAGTGAGGAAAATGCCTTCTTAAACATTTGTCACCAGAACTAATGTCTTAAGTGGATGCCCCTCCCCCTCCACTCTTGTTTCACTGTCAACTCAAACTTTTGGATTTTTCCCTCACTTGTATTTCTGGTGATCATGGTCACCAAGCCATATGGAGATGGTGATTCTCCCCAACAGACACAACCAGCAAACCGCAGAGTAAAAACTTGTCAGAGGTTCTAACCCTACCCTATTCAAAGTTTAAAAAATGGGCTTTAGAAACACTTTAGGAATCACAAATTCTGTGACTTTTTTTGTTCTCAGTACAGTTAGCTTTCCTCTCCTTTACCTGCTTGGTACTTCCTTGGAACCTACCTCTGACTCCTAGTCTTTGACGTCGCCTCATTTCTACTTGGCCTAAGTAATCCAATAAATACATAAAGAATACTTCTTCCCTCAATAATAGCTGATTATTGAATGAATTTCTTGTACTGTCCCTGCCTGTTTTGTGATCCAGCTAATGGTCTGCTAGATTGGCTTTGTTTTTGTTTTATTTGCTTTGTATTTTTGTTTGCCTATCCAATGCTTACCTCCATCAATTGCCTGTGCCTACTTCTGTCAGAACTCTTACTTGCCTTGACCCTCTGCCTAAATATTAGCTTTCTCTTCCTCTTGCTTTTATTACAAGGTCAGCTTGACACTTGAACACTATTGTCATGGAAATTTTGTATTGTTGGTCGAACTTTAAATGTGTCATATATGAGTGTTATTCATATGTCTCTCCTGTGGCTTAATTAAAGCTCTGAAGGCTGCAATTGGGCCATGCGCATGTACAATGTAGGTATTACAGTACTCAGCTCGGTAATGGATGAGATGGCAGATCTGCGCTTATAGACCGGCGTGTATACCACCACGGCATTCGATGCGAATGCCGCTGGCAGTAGACCGTGGGCCTGTATCCACATATCAGCAGCATAGTACCACATGGACTCCGTGACGCAATGCGCAAGCGGTACAAACTCCGTGTGTAGGCTTATGCATATCTTACAACCCATTACCAATCTGAACTGTATCTTGGATGGATGTGTTTTAATAAAGATCGTATCGGGCCCATCCAGGTACAGACTGATATTTCTAGGGGATGCTTGTACAGGGAATGGACATACTGCTAGGAGCTGGGAAATATGACCTCAGATGGCTCATGGGGGGGAAGGGGAGGAAGTCTGCTGACCTCAGAAGGCTCATGGGGGAGGACCAGTGATAGATAATAGGAAAGGCTATGCTCCAATCGGAATGTACATCCTGTGTATAGGCACTCCCCATTGCATTGTTTGGTGGGAGGGGATTGACTTTATTCATGTGGGGGGCATGTGTGTATTTGTAATAAAACCAAAGGCTGAGTCTGAAGCCGGCCCTTATGTGAATTGCAACACCAGCCTTAGAGTGTCGTGTGATTATTCTAGGGTAACGGAGCTCCATCATCCACATCTCAACAGAAGCTAAAAGTAGTTGGATGGGCAGGAATCGTGTAGTTTAGCTGAAGTCGTGGTAAGCGAGATTCGCACAGCTTTATGGGGGATTTCTGCGCATCCAACTGCGAGTACTCACGGTAAGGAGAAATTCGTTAAAGCGAATTTCCAAGACACTATCTACCCCTATCTTTGCCTGTTTATGGAATACTGTTGATACCTGATGATTAAATGCTTAATTTTAGTTGCTTTTCAGTTTGTGCGTTTACATAATGGGGTTCTTCCCAATGACCAGGAGGTCCTTGGGTCTATTCAATAAGTCTTCCCAACCACTGACAAAGTGTTATGTATCCATGATATGTGTTACCTAGCTGGTCAACCTGCTCCCATTTTACAATGCCATTTTTGGCAGCCTTTTACTCTTTTCATGCAGTTATTGAGGCTGATTTACAAAAAGTGTTGAGAACAGGGGCAGACTGACCATTTGGAAACTCGGGCACTGCCCGAGGGCTTGGGGTCAATAGGGGGCCCCATGAGATGCCTCTGGTACCTTTTTCATAGGCTTTTTTGGGCAAGGACACAGGGGTCCCATGATCCCCTATTGCCGGGGGGCCCCATGAGTTGTCAGTCCACCCCTGGTTGAGAATCTACACTCAACAAATTTATTGAATATTTACTTTAATTATTCAGTTTTGTGAAAACTAAACTCCTGTTTATTTTTTTATGTTATTTTATCTGCACATGACTTGCAATTCAAAGCGATTGCAGTTACTCTTTATAGAGTAACGATGCTCAAGAAAATCAAATTCCTGTTTTTTACATTTATTTTATCTGCACATGACTTGCAATTCAAAGTGATTGCAGTTACTCTTTATTGAGTGACGATTCTCAAGTCCTTCAGTAAATCATCTTCAGTGTGTCTGGTTCAGTTCTGGTTCATGCAGAATAATTAATTCTCTCTTTTTCTTTTTTTCAATTGATATTTTGATGATGAGCAAATTGACTATACTGTGGGAGAGTTTTACTAAAACTGGTGCAGCTGTGCATGGTAGCCAATAAGCTTCTAACTTCAGCTTGTTCCATTAAGCTTTGGCAATAAAACCTGGAAGCTGATTGGTTTCTATGCAGAGCTACACCAGATTTTGCATTCTCTAGTTTGAGTAAATAACCCCCTGTACGTTATGCATATTTTGAAGTATTTCTGGTCACTAGACAAGTGCATTTCATTTTGATTAATTTGTCACACGAAAATGTCATTTTCGAATATTCGGATGTATATGAATGTCCAAATGGACATAGAACGTTAATTAGTCCAAAAAAAGTTATAACAAAATTAATGAATGCATTTGTTTCATTCATTTCATTCGTATGATGTCACATGATCCAATAGTAGTTTGGGCCCATGGGGAACTTAATAACATTTTCAAATTAATTCAATAATTCAGATAGCCAATGGATTTGAATTTTGTTCCATTTGTTAATTCGGATGCACATGATGCCAGTCAATGTTGCCCAATCAGCTCGCATCATTCCTCTTCATAGGTTGACTAGCATCTGAAAATATCAAATCCTTCCAATTCTAATCCGTTTTATTCCATAACATATTAAATATATAGCAATCTTCTGCAAAAACTGCAACTTTTTTTCGATCCACCCAGACCAACGAATATAAGAAAAGAATGCTAAAGATACAAAATGAATTCCAAAAACGAATTGGTTCAACATAATGCAACAAAATTCTTCAATGAATGAATGCATCCGAAATTAAATAAAATTTTAATTTCTGGCGTGCATATGTCTACTGGTCATCTTATAAGTAACTTTGGCAAGAAATTTGAGTACACTTTACTCAGAATTTAATACACCTTCAGATGCCTACAGGGAAAACAACCTAACAATTATTTCAGCAGTCTACCCTGCTTTCTTGCTTCCAGTAACCCAGAGATCCCAGAAGGCACCTGCTGGTGATGCTAGAACACACTCCTTAGTGATTCTCACATACAGAAAAACTGTTAACGCTAGTACTCAGAAGTTTCTCATAGCCAACCATTAGGTTCAAACATGCCTATATCTGAATGTGATTGATGATGCCGGTAAAAGAAAGAGATGAAGTTACATAGCACAGGTTTCAAGAAGCTCCTACTGCCCATGTAAGCAGGTTGTATAGAGGTGTCCTTGTTATCCAGTGGATTAAACAGAGCTCAGATTAAGGTAAAGTGACTGGATTTTATGGCATCATTGCAGTTATGCGGTTTACTAGTTAGCATTAGCAGTTTACAAAAAATGCTTTTACCTGTTCCCTGGAACTGCTCTTTATCTGCTGGTAAGGAATTTGATTATGATTGATCTGACATGACATAATTATCATCAAGTTGTGTTGTATTATGTTGTAGTAGTTCATTATATGGTGTATAATATATCATAGTATCAATAAACTACTTGCGCACTTGCCACTTTTTAAAACACAGGTCTGACAACACTTTAGGTATCCCACAGTGAAATATTTGAAATCATATTAAAAGTTAGTTTATATATATATATATATATATATATATATATATATATATACAGTATATGAAAAAAGGTGTTTTTTTTTATTGCTGTGGCAGTGTGGGTTTTGATTCCTATTTGTGTGCTGCTTTTTAAATAAAATATATTTTATAAGTATTGTGCTGGTACACATTTTATTTTATTATTTGTATTGCATTTGCACTCATTTGTTTGGTTTAGGGATACAGTGTTTTTGATTTGGAATCAGGTGGACCCTGGTTAAGCCTGAACACTTCTTAATCTCTATATTTCTAAGGAGCCCATGTCTACCACTGGTGATACAGAGGATCTATACAATTCAAGACAGCTGCTTAGGTTGTGGTAATTCCCCAGTCCTCGACCACTTGGTGCAGATCTTATTAGAAAATGTATATTGGCTTTTCAATTCCTAACTTAATATATAAATTGTAATAATTGAACACATATGACTGGAAGGGAAAACAATATTTATGAATCTACTGTGCACATAGTTTTCTTACAACATAACAAATTTGCAGAAGTGGTTGCCTTGGTGTTATATAACGGAAGATCAGGGACTAAGTGCAAAGTAGCCATGGCTACCTCTAGTACACCAATTCCAACACTACTGGTCAGAACGTCAAAATATACATCATAGGGGAGATTTACTAAACCTGATGCACTAAGAATCTGGTGCAGCTGTGCAAAATAGCCAATCGGCTTCTAATCTTAGCTAGTTCAAAAAGGCGTTAACAATAAAAATTGGAAGTTTCTATTCAGAGCTGCATCATATTTTGCACTCTCCAGTTTTAGTAAATAATGCCCTACGCCACAGGTTCAGTGTTTTCTGTTTCTCTGCTTTACCATTCATGATTATCACTGTAGATGATTCTGTACAGTGACAGCCAGCAAAATTAAAACTATCACATTGAGATGACAAGTTAGAAAAATGAAAGATGCTCTGCTGCTATATGCTTGCTGTTCAAATAAAACAGATATTTTAACTGAAAGTAATGACGCTGATCATTCCAGGTTGTGATCTCATATACAAGACAAGCATTGTACAATAATTTAATTTGGACAAATAAATAATAAATATCCATATAAAATTTTAGCTACCTTTATCAGATGAATAATACAAAGTCAGTTCACAAAAAAGCAGTAGGAACTGTTCGCTCAACAAAGTGAAAAGTGAATGCACTGTATCTTTGCATAGTGAATATTAAATAAGGTGAACCTGTGTTCCCTTTAAACATCCAATATTTTGCCAGGGGAAAAAATGGATTATTGCTAGCACATGGTTAGTCAATTTAAGTGAACACATCTTCATCTTATTTATTAAGTTCAGTGAACAGTCACTTTGCAAAGTCTCGATTGCATTAGTAAATCAACCCCATTGTGTACAAGCATGCTACTTAGTGACCTAAGAAAGATACCTCTACTTAGCTGGAACCTGACCTATAAACTTCAATAAAGGTTTCAAAGTTCAGTTATAGACATTTAAATTGAAAGAAGCCATGTAAATAATTCCACAGCTAATACCTCCCCAAAGCTTGTAAGAGAAGGAAAGAAAATAAACAATGCTGGGAGGCACACTAAGCACGCAGCTAAAGTGGAAGTGATTGAAGTGTTGCCCATTAAGGCTGGTCCAATGTCGGGCATGTACAGACAGCCAGCTGTTGTAAAGGCTCATAACCTTCTCCTTTATTGTTCTGCTCAGTTAGAGGTGGGGCATGAGAGGGATTCCAAACATAGCACATGTTTATACAGAAATGTTAATATGTTCCACACACTCACATACATAAAAAGGAAATAACAGCTGATCAGAATCAGACCAGACAGCAATCACTGACAACACTCATTTGGAGAACTGTGGAAAATCCAGGGGAGCTGATCACCCACAGGGAGGCAAGAATAATCTAACTACAGCTGCCCTTTTATCTTCGGATCATCAGAATTTAAGCATCCAATGGAAAGTCAAAAGTATTTAGCACCAACCCTGCCAGTGCCCTAATGTTAATGCCTTTGTCTGGCTTTATGAATTCAGCATTATTATTTACAAAGCATTCTACCGAGATGTGACATTCAATAGACCCCTCTGCTCTTACTCCTAGCGACATATATTATTTTTATCTGCAGTATACGTTACATCATTTTGTAATCAATATTTTGTTTGACGTATTCAATACGTAGCTAGCAACAAAAAAAAAAAAAAAAGAATACTGTAGAATTAAAAAAACCAGCATGGCACACTCAAAATAAGAAAAACCTTTTTAGAATTTACTTAAATGTAGGGAGACTGCCATAAAATAAACAAATAATAAATAATAAAATTGGCCCTAGTATGTGTGTATAATGTTAGGAACCTAAATTGTAAGCTCCTTGAGGGCAGGAACTGATGTGAATGTACAATATATATGTAAAATGCTGCATAAACTGATGGAGCTATACAGGTAGCTAAAAAAAAACCTAAATAAATAAATAAAATATACCTATATTTTTAGGTATGTCAAACTGAACACACTATATATTTGTAGGTTAAAATAATGTATGAAATCAGCTTTGCTTCCCATGTGTGATCAGCGCTATAAAGTTTTCAAAAACCTATAATATAAATATATAAATAAAATGGAATATCATATAAAAAATATCATATCCCCTCCCTCTTAGATTGCAAGCTCCAAGGAGCAGGGCCCTCCTAAACCTCTTGTTCTGAACTGTACTGTTGCTGTATTGTCTCCCGTTATATTGTAAAGCGCTGAGCAAACTGTTGGCGCTATATAAATCCTGTGTAATAATAATAATATAATAATTAAAAAAACAACACAAATATCAGCGAAAGCATTAAATGCATCAATCAAAGACCAAAAATAACACATATATGCTGTCCCCCCCTCTCTCACTAATAAAAATGAGAAAAGAAATCCACTTCTAATCTGATTTCAAGGTTCTTTTATCTGTGATTGCATGATGTAAGCTTCTTAATTAAGATACACTTGTCTCACTAAAACTGTAAAGCCGAAGAGTCATCCTTGCAAAGCAGTTTTCAAAAGGGCACTTATAATTTTATTTAGTATCTCAAGTGTACCAATCTGACCGGAAGCTCTTTAGTGATATGGCACCTTTTTAACCCCTTGTCGGGAATATTTTGCTGTAAACTTTTACCCTGTCATTTTATAAAAATCTTGCCTGCATTCAAAGGTTAGTATGTTGCATGTAGGCATAAAAGATTGTGCTTATGGTAATTCCACTTTAACACATGTAAAATATCATAAAGAATAATAAATATATATATATATATATTCTGCAAATATGATAGATAGATAGATAGATAGATAGATAGATAGATAGATGATAGATTGATAGATTGATTGATTGATTGATTGATTGATAGATAGATAGATAGATAGATAGATAGATAGATAGATAGATAGATCATATGTTCTTACCTTTTTCAGTCTTTATTCCGATAGCTGTGAACGAATCCCATTCTTAATCCAAAAGTTTGTAAAGGAAAAATTGTAGTCCAAATTGATTTAAAAATAATATTGTGTTAGCCCTCTATAAGAAAGAAAAGAAAATTTCATCAATGTGATGTCTTATAGCACACTTGATGACTGTCAGAAACCTTCTACCTTGAACCCAGCATCTTAGCCTGTTACAAACTGCCTAGTTCACACTTTAAACATGTGGTGTGCCTGAAAAACAAAGTCCACCACTAAATATATTTCTCAGAGGTACTGCCAACACAAACACCGTATATTTCCTCCTAGCCAGCAGCCAATCCAAGACCTACCTCCAATCCCCTCTAATCCATAACCAGTGGAGTTCAATCCTTAACAAAGCTCCCCTAACATGAATCTAAATATTATTGTTTAAATTAAAAGAGGTGCCGCTCAGCGTGACACACATAGCTTGAAATAAGTCTTGCCTATTGTTCCAGCCATCTCAGATATCCCAGGCAGATGATGCACAGGAGATCAGGGAACATATGTAATAATAAGAGACGAGGCTCTAGAAATTAGCAAGCCAGCCCCTGCACACACAAGCTGTTCTGAAGCAGAAAAAAAAGGCATTGAAACATTTAAAGATTACAAGAGAATGAAATCCACAGGACTTCAAAAAACTTGCTTTGTGTTCATCTGCTATGCAGTGACAAGGGGAAATGTCATTGCAGGTTGAAGATTATTTTATAATTAACAGATGTTGCCTTGTAAGTGAATACAGCTTCTTTCCTTACCTCTTAAAATTAATATGTGCAATTCAAGAGCTAGAGATGAAGTTTGAGAGTTGACTTGCAGCACCCCCTTTCTGTCACCCCTCTCCTCTTTCAAACTCCCACCTTTCTATATCTTCTCACTATGGTCCTCTCTTCTCTGTTCAATTCCCTTTTTGACTATCCCTATCAATTCACTCTCTGCCTCTCACTCCTCTTCTATCCCACTCCCCTCTGCCTTCCTTCCCTTGTAACTTCTGAATGTCTCCCTTGCTGGCACATCTGTATCTGTACTCCTCACTCACTTCTAAACCTTCCCTCCCAAACATAGAACTTGCTAGCACAGAAGATTAGAGAGCAGGGGTAATACGAATGTCAAATGGACAAGAGCCATTGCAGTCATATATCAATCAGAAGAGGAGAGCAGCAGCTCAGCAAATGGGAGTACCAAGGAAACTTGAAGCTGCCCATATCTGGGAAATCACTAAACAAAATTTGCTGAAATGACCACAAACTAGATTCACATGTTTATAAAGATCCTAATGTGGACTGTTTAAAAAAAAACTGGACGGGAATGTAGTTTTTAAATGTTCGAGTAAATCTGTTTTTATGTTCTCCAGTAAATCATTTCCACATTTCCCTGTTAATTGTAATAATTTCAAAATTTAAAAAAAAATTGTAACAAAAAAAACACAGAATTGTTTATAGAAAATGTTCAAGAACTTAATAAATTATTTTTATGCTACTTATCTTGATGTGTATTGTTAAAAACTGGAAGGGAATGCTGTTTTCAAATGTTCAAGTTAATCTGCTGTTGTGTTCTCCAGTAAATCATTTCCACATTTCCCTGTTAATTGTAATTTTTTTTAAATAAAAATAAAAAATAGTAAGAAAAAAGACAAAGGATTGTTAATTGTACTTATTTCAAAATCAAAATTTTTTATATATATATATATATATATATATATATATATATATATATGTATATACACACACACTCTATACTGTATTTGTTTATATAAAAGTTCAAGAATTTGAAATAATTATTTTTATGCTATGTATCTTGAGAGTATCATTATTACATTTAATCAAAGTATTATTTTTTGTTCAAAATGCACCCTAGAAAAAAAAGTCAAATGGTGCTTGATGTGCATCATGACTCGGAGGGACCCAAATTTTTTAACAGAACATAATTTGTTTGGATTAAAGGCTAAATTCACATTTGTGGAAAAATAATAAATGCACATATTTTTTGCAGGAAAAAAATGTGCATCTATAATTTTTTTCACAGGAGCCTTCAAAGTATTGCACCCACAATCAGTAGATTGTTTACAATGTCAGGCTCCTGCAGACAATTCTCACAGCTCTCTGGCTGTAACTCTGTATGGACTTTCTGTTAGAAAGCTGCAGGACGTGTTAATGGACTACGAGCACGTGGATCACCAAACTTGCAGTCTATTGAGAAATACAAATCCGTTTGTTGCAGCAGAAGATGGGACTTGTAGTTTATTCCTTCACAAATCTCTGTGAATGAAAAATGCAGCTCCATCCACAGAGCTGAAATGTGACAGGAGCTGCCAGGGAAAGGAATCCCCTACGCTATCTTACACCTAAAAATGCATGTGTAATATGTAACATTCTCTTAAAGGTGCACCTAGCCTACAAAATGCATGGATTAATTTGTGGTTATCTAAGAATTTTAGGTTGTACAGTATTTGACAAAAACTTTGTATCATTTTATAGTTTCCAATACCCTTAAGCCTTGTTCACACAGGTGGTAAAACAGGTGTGTTTTTAACTGCCCCGACTGCCTACCTAAGGAACATGATGGCCACTTGGATTCACATCATGGTGAGTCAATTTTAACTTGGCAGACGGACTTTTGTAAGTGTTGCCACTTGCCAAGCTCACCCATTGCAGTCAATGGGTCCACACTGCAACCACAGCTGACAGCTGTGGCAATGTAGTTAAATGTTAAATCCTAATTTTTCTGTAAAAAAAACAAGAAAAAGAAAAAAAGACATTAAGTCGGTGACCATATTGTCTCCTGAACACCTGCAAACTGCCTCTAAAAAAAAGTGATCCACCATGGATCACTTTTCAGATGGGCAGTAGGGATTACTATATACACTGCTCCAAAAAATTAAAAGAACGGTTTTACAGGTGGAGGCAACTGACAATTTTCCCTACTCATCTTTTCTGACTGTTTTTCATTAATTATGAATTTGGCTAGGGTCAGTGTCACTACCGGTAGCACGAGGCAATACCTGGACCCTACAGAGGTTGCACAGGCAGTCCAACTCCTCCAGGATGGCACATCAATACGTGCCATTGCCAGAAGGTTTTCTGTGTCTCCCAGCACAGCCTCAAGAGCATGGAGGAGATACCAAGAGACATACAGTTACTCTATTAGAGCTGGACAGGGCTGTAGAAGGTCCTTAACCCATCAGCAGGACCGGTATCTGCTTCTTTGTGCAAGAAGGAACAGGATGAGCACTGCCGGAGCCCTACAAAATGACCTCTAGTAGGCCACTGGTGTGAATATCTCTGACCAAACAATCAGAAATAGAGTTCATGAGGGTGGCCTGAGGGCCTGACATCCTCTAGTGGGCCCTGTGTTCACTCCTGGGACAATAGAGCTCAATTGGCATTTGCCATTGAAAACCAGAACTGGCCGGTCCACCAGTGGTGCCATGTGCATTTTTACAGATGAGAGAAGATTCACCCTAAGCACATGTGACAGACGTGAAAGGGTCTGGAGAAGCCGTGCAGAATGTTATGCTGCCTGTAACATTGTTCAGCATGACCGTTTTGGTGGTGGGTCAGTGATGGGCTGGGGAGGCATATCCATGGAGGGACGCACAGATCTCTACAGGCTAGGCAATGACACCCTGACTGCCATTAGGTATCAGGATGAAATCCTTGGACCCATTCTCAGACCCTACACTGGTGCAGTGGGTCCTGGGTTCCTCCTGGTGCACGACAATGCTCGGCCTCATTTGGAGCATGCCGTAATGTTGTCAGGGATGCATACAAGCATGTGGGGGCCGTACAAACTAATGAGTACCATTTTGAGTTGCTGCAATGAAATTTCAGCAAAATGGACTAGCCTGCTGCATCATTTTTTCACTTTGATTTTTGGGGTATTTTTGAATTCAGTCCTCTATAGATTGATAATTTTCATTTCCATCAAACAATGGGGCATCCTACATTCCTAAATCACATTGCTCAGTCCATATCAGTAAAAATATCCAGCATGATATTTTTCCCCATTGAGATGATGTGTTTTCAAAGTGTTCCTTTTTTTGAGCAGTATACATAGCACCAACTGTTTGCATAGCGATTTACAACATGAGGGACAGACAGTACCAGGGGCAGACTAGCAACTCATGGGGCCCCTGGGCAATAGGAGATCATGGGGCCCCCTGTGTCCCTGCCCACTCAAGCCGCACCCACACAAAGCCCCACCTACATATTACACTGCCCGCAATACATGCGTTTGTCACAGAATTTCTCTACAGTATGTTCAAAATAAATGTTTATTACACAAAATAAAGAAAAAAAACTTACATTAAAGAGAGCGCAACAATGGTACATTTCAAAATTAAGGTTTTAATGAATTTTTCCTATTCCTTCCACTGACACCAATGATAGGGCACTATTCCTCCCACTGACACCAATGATAGGGCACTATTCTTCCCACTGACACCAACGATGGGGCACTATTCTTCCCACTGACACCAATGAAAGGACATTATTCCTTTCACTGACATGAATGATAAGGCACTATTCATCCCACTGATACCAATGATGGGGCATTATTCCTCCCACTGACCTGATGATCAATGTAGATGTCCCCTCTGAGGAATGCCGATTATCAGCTCTCCTCTCCTCTGTCAGCATGACAGCTGGTGAGGAGAGGAATGCCGATTATTTACAAGTGATCAGCTGTGATTGGACACAGCTGATCACATGACCGAGCCGACAACTTCGGCTCTTTCCGCTGATCAGTGATCCGCTGTGTCCCAGGTACACAGTGCACCACCGATCGTTGGAGTGAGAGGACGTCATATGTTGTCCTCCCAGAACAAGAGAACCGCCGCCCACCTGTCATTTCCTTAGTCTCACTGTCCTAATTCTGTCTCACTGTCCAAGTTCCTGTCCAAGTTCCTAATTCACTCCTTGGTCATCTCTCACCTTGACTACTGCAACTCCCTCCTCATTGGCTTACTTTTACATAGGCTATCCCCCCTCCAGTCCATCATGAATACTGCTGCCAGGCTCATTCACCTTACCAATCGTTCAGTGTCTGCTACCTCCCTCTGCCAATCCCTCCACTGGCTTCCACTCACCCAACAAATAAAATACTAACAACAACTTACAAAGCCATCCACAACTCTGCCCCCAGCTACAGTTGTGACCAAAATTATTCAACCCCCACTGAAATTGAGTGTTTTGGCCAGTTTGACATTGCTTTTGATCATTCAGTCATCTTGCTTACATTTACATTAAAGAGGCACTTGTAGGTCAGACAAATATAACATAACAGTTATAATGAAATAACCACAAATGTCTTTTCTGTGCTCACAGCATTATCAGTTTTATTCAACCCCCAAGTGACATTCAATCTTAGTACTTAGTACAGCATCCTTTTACAGTTATAACAGCTTTTAAACGTGAAGCATAGCTTGACACAAGTGTCTTGCAGCGATCTACGGGTATCTTCGCCCATTCTTCATGGGCAAAGGCCTCCAGTTCAGTCACATTCTTAGGCTTGCGCACTGCAACTGCTTTCTTTAAGTCCCACCAGAGGTTCTCAATCGGATTTAAGTCTGGTGACTGCGATGGCCACTCCAAAATGTTCCAGCCTTTCCTCTGCAACCATGCTCTAGTGGACTTGGAGGTATGCTTGGGATCATTGTCCTGTTGAAAGGTCCAACGTCTCCCAAGCCTCAGGTGTGTGACGGACTGCATCACGTTTCCATCCAATATCTCCTGGTACTGAAGAGAATTCATGGTACCTTGCACACGCTGAAGCTTCCCTGTACCTGCAGAAGCAAAACAGCCCCAAAGCATGATTGACCCTCCACCATGCTTCACAGTAGGCAAGGTGTTCTTTTCATCATAGGCCTTGTTCTTCCTCCTCCAAACATAGCGTTGATCCATGGGCCCAAACAGTTCTAATTTTGTTTCATCAGTCCACAGAACACTATCCCACAACTTTTGTGGTTTGTCCACATGGCTTTTGGCATACTGCAGTCGACTCTTCTTATTCTTTGGAGACAGCAAGGGGGTACGCCTGGGAGTTCTGGCACGGAGGCCTTCATTACGCAGTGTGCGTCTTATTGTCTGGGCTGAAACTTCTGTACCCACATCTGACAAATCTTTTCTCAGTTCCTCAGCAGTCACACGGGGACTTCTCTCCACTCTACGCTTCAGGTAGCGCACAGCAGTCGAAGTCAGCATCTTCTTTCTGCCACGACCAGGTAGCGTTTCAACAGTGCCCTTTGCCTTGAATTTGCGAATGATGCTTCCTAAGGTGTCTCTTGGTATGTTTAACATCTTTGCAATCTTCTTATAGCCATTGCCCTTCCTGTGAAGAGAAATCACCTCTTCTCTTGTCTTCCTGGACCATTCTCTTGCCTTCACCATGTTTGTAACCACACCAGTAAATGTCTAGAAGGAGCTGAGTATCACAGTCATTTTAAAGCTGCCTAATTGGTGCTTATTATGCTTGATTGCTGCTCGGTGACATCCACAGGTGTTTTCAATACCTGATGGAAAGCACCTGTATGAACCTCTGTTCTTCAGAGTGGTAGTCTTTAAGGGGTTGAATAATTGTGGCAATGAAGAAACCACATAAGAACCATTTACTACTGTATTACATAAACAATTGATGTCATTTTAGTTGCATTTGGGTAGTTACAACGTCCTTGTAGGATTTGATTCTGAATACAATTCCAAATGTACACTATAGTCCCTAAACCCCTTTACAGCATTGGGGGTTGAATAATTTTGGTCACAACTGTACATCACCAATCTGGTCTCAAAATATCAACCAAACCGCTCTCTTCGATCCTCCCAAGACCTTCTGCTCTCTAGTTCCCGTATCATCTCCTCCCATGCTCGCCTCCAGGACTTCTCCCGAGCTTCTCCCATCCTATGGAACTCCCTACCCCAAGCTGTCTCCTAATCTACCTACCTTAAGAGGATCCCTGAAAACCTTGCTCTTTAAAGACGCATATCCTGCTTCTACCTAGTAAACTGCCATTTATTTACTCTATCAGCTCATCCCGTTCATATTTTTAGTCCTCAAATGCAAGGTGGCATGATTTGGACAGGGATTGGATGTAGGCCTGAAAGGATAGTACAAAATTCAGGGTTACACCTAGCACCCTGACATGCAGGGATGGGTTGATAGTTGTGCTATTGATCCTGACTGAGAAATCAGGGGAAGAGGCACGTGGGGGAGGAAATACTATTAGCTCAGTTTTGGATAGATTGAGTCTTAGGAAGTGGCATTGCATTGAAATAAATAAATAAATACATATAACATGTATTACTAAACACATAGTTGCATAGATTTGTGTCTTTAATGTATGCCTGAAATTTAGCTTTATAGATATATATTTTAGAATCAGTTGTCCATACTTCTCATTTCATTCTTCACATTTGAGAATTCCCAGTACTCAGTAACAATGTGTTCAACCTCTGCATGTTCTGCATGGTCTTGCTCTCTATTGGATAAGTAAAGTTAGGCACTCTCATGATGTATAGCACCTTGCGAACCAGGAGGACAGAATCCACCTAGTGCGTGAGTTACTGACATCCATCCATCAGGATCCACTTGATTCTCACTTTACCTTCTTCAAGTAGATAGCTTGTGAAGAAATTGAGCAACATGAGAGGGGTCATGTTATGGATGATGAGGAGGAGGCAATGGGGATGATTTACTAAAAGCAAACAGGCTGTTTTGCTTTGCAAGGAATTTTTCCCCAGAGCTTAGTGAATGCAGTGACATTTTACATCACTTGCACATGATTGGATGATGGAAGTTGGGAGAGCTTTATCTCATTCACTAAACTTTGAGGAGAATTCCTTTTCATAGTGTAACTTCCCTTGCTGAGTGAACAGCATAGTAAATCAACCTCAATGTCACATTTGCTTTGCCTTGGTATTGAGAATAAGGCTGAGTTAGTGTAGCACTAATGCCAGAGGTGATCATAGTAATAATGATAATTACAATGATTATGGTGATGAAGGATTCCATCAAATAACAGAGAAACTTTCACCATAGATTTAAATATACTTGTGATATTGCATTCCACTATGCATTTGTCCAACATCTACAAATAATAAATCAGCAAGCTGTTTGCTCCTTTGCTCCCAGCAAGTAGCAGCTGATCAGAAACCATGTCAGCTACCAGAGCTTTCCAAAGTGACAATAGAAGTAGTATGAATTATATCAACTTTTCTTCTTTATTTTAATTAAAATGCCAATATAGTTGTAACAAAACAAAGAGGAGAAATACTGCAGTATGACTTGCAGGTATGTTGCTTTTAATGACTTGTGTTGGAGTAAAAGGGGGCACAGGGGTGGGGGGGAGTTTTGAAGGACCAGGAAAATGCACCTTAAAGATATGGCTGACCTTTCATTTAGCATACATATATACTGAAGATTAGGTACTGAATTCCATTTGGGTACAAGACGGTATGTATGTCAGTTACATGTTTTCGGAATGCCAAACATGTCATAGATACTAAACAAAGAGATGAATCTTGGATTCCCCCAGTGGTTCTCCCTCTAGCCTGTGACTAACGTTCATATTTTTAATCCCCAAGTGCATTACTTTACATTACGTTCACTCCGGTGCAACTTGTCATGCAACTTGATCAAAGTCGCATGACAAGTCGGATTATTTTTGCGCTATGGAACCATTCAAATCAGTGCAACTCTGAGTTGCACTGAGTTGAAAAAGGTTCCTGCACTATTTTTTGTGATTTCATGTGTGACATGCATTGACATCTGTGCGTGAAGTTGCAGAGATGTCGGCAAGCCACACATGAAGTTGCACTAATCGGAGACTTTGAAATCGCGAAGATGATTTTAAAGCTGCATTTGGTGTGAACCAGGGTTAAACCTCATTTGCCAGGTAGTTGCCCTCCCCTCAATAAAATAAAGGGATGGGCAACTACATGGCAAATGAGGTTTAATGTTGAAAAATGTAAAGTAATGCATTTGGGGACTAAAAATATGAAAGCTAGTTACTCCGTAGTGGGAAAACCATTGGGAAATCCAGGATGGAAAAGGATTTGGGGGTCCTAGTAATGCCAAGCTGCTGCATCCCAAATATTAGCATGCATAATAAAGGGATTTGCTCAATAGATAAATAATGTCATCCAGATAAGATGTTATCCAGTTCTGGTCACCAGTCCTCAGGAAGGATGTGCTGGAACCAGGGGCGGACTGACAACTCATTGGGCCGCCAGGCAATAGGAGATTATGGGGCCCCATGTGTCCCCACCCACACTCAAGCCACACCTACACAAAGCTCCACCTACATATTGCACTGCCTACATTACATGCATTTGTGGCAGCCATTCTCCACATTATTATTATTATTATAGGGGATTTATAGTTTGCGCAGCGTTTTACAAAATGAAGGTAGACTTTACAGTTACAATACAATTTGGTACAAGAAGATTGCATCCCAGCTGCACAGAAGGGCCCATCAAACTGCAGAAGCTGTTGCGCCTTCATGTTCAGGAATGAGCCAATGCCCAATTCTTTTCTGCAGCTTAGGCTCACAAAGATTCTCCTTGGAGAGAGGGGGGTGAGAGATAAAGTGGGAGGTGAGAGAGGGGTGTGTGAGAGAGAGAGTAAGGTTGAGGGGGTAAGATGGATAGTGGTTCGAAGCAGGGGTGGACTGACAACTCACGGGGCCCCGGGCAATAGGGGATCATGGGGCCCCTGTGTCCTTACCCAAACTCAAAAAAGCCTATGAAAAAGGTACCAGGGGCATCTCATGGGGCCCCCTACTGACCCCGGGCCCTCGGGCAGTGCCCAAGTTTCCAAATGGTCGCCCCTGGTTGAAAGAGGGAGTGAGTGAGAGAGAGGGAGGGAGAGGGGTAAGGAAGAGAGAGGGGGGTGAGAGAGAGGAGGGGTGACAGATGTGAGAGGGGGATGAGAGAGAGAAGGGGGCTGATAGAGAGAGGGGGTTGAGAGAGGGAAGGTGAGAGAGAGGGGAGGAGGGAGAGAAGGGGGAAGAGAGAGAGGAGGGGGAAGAGAGAGAGAAGGGGGAAGAAAGAGACGGGATGAGAGAGAGAGGGAAAGAGAGGAGAAAAAGAGGAGGATGAAAAAGAGGGGGGAAAGAGAGAGGGAGGAGGGGTGAGAGAGAGGGAGGTAAGAGAGAGGGAGGAGGGGTGAGAGAGAGGGGGGTAAGTGAGAGAGAGGGGGCAAGAGAGAGAGAAAGAGAGAGAGAGGGGTGAGAGAGAGGGTAAGGAGGGTGTAAGAGAGAGGGGAGTCAGAGAGAGTGGGGCAAGAGAGACAGGAATGGTGGGGGTGAGAGAGATTGGCGGTGAAAGAGAGGGGGGTAAGAGAGAGGGAGGAAGAGAGAGAGGAATGGTGTGGGTGAGAGAGAGGGGAGGTGAAAGAGAGAGGGGGTAATAGAGAGGTTGGAAGAGAGAGAGGAGGTGAGGGGGGGGGGAGAGAGGGGCTGAGAGAGCGAAGGAGAGGGGGATAAGAAAGGTAAGAGAGAGATGGGGGCAAGAGAGAGGGGGGTGAGAAAGAGAGAGGGGAGTGAGAGAGGAATGGTGTGGGTGAGGATGAGAGAAAGAGATGGGCAAGAGAGAAGGGGAAGCAAGAGAGAGAAGGGGGTGAAAGAGAGGGGAGGATGAGAGAGAGAGAGAGGGTGAAAGATAGAGTGAGGGGGGTGAGAGCGAGGGGAGGGCAAGAGAGAGATGGGCAAGAGAGAGAGGAGGGGTGTGGCGGGGTGAGAGAGAAGGACAGAGGTGAGAAAGAGAGGGGGGTGAGGGGGATGTTCAGCATGTCTGCTACTCACAACTATGACCCCAGGTTGCTTTCACCTAGTCTCAGGCAGGATCTAGAGCTGCTGTGTTAAATCTGCCACCTTCTTAGCCCCTTTCACATCAGGCTGCAGAGCTAGAGCAGTGAGTGATCCTGGTGGCCGTGCTACAGAGGAGGGGCGGGGCTTGCCATACACGGCTTTCCTGGAGGGGGTGTTCCCTGTTCATGGGCTCTCTGTGCTGTCTGCTCTCAGCTGTCTCTGTTCTGTCCTCAGGTTAGGGGATCTGTGGGTGTGTAGGGACCTTCATGTCACTGACCTTTGGGGACTTAAAGGAAGTTGCTGAGGAGAGCACCCTTACAGAGACAACTATACGACTACTGCTCAGGAACAAGTAGAGGGGCAGTGACAGAGCCCCTCATGGGGCCCCCTACTATCCCAGGCCCTCTGGCAGTGCCTGAGTGCCCGTATGGTCAGTCCGCCCCTGGCTGGAACTGAAGAGAGTCCAGAGAAGTGCGACAAAGCTAATAAGGGGACGAGGAATAACTGCAGGCATTGAACTTATTCTCCCTGAAAAAGAGATGCCTGAGAAGAGATATGATAGCGATATACAGATATCAGATAACAGATATACCTCAACAGTGACTCTGGCATAGGAAAAAACTATTCAGTTGCAGGGAGTTTAAAAAGACAAGTGGCCATTCACTGAAAATAGAGGAGAAGTCAGAGCGATAAGGATGTGGAACTCACAAGTGATGGTGTCAGTGGTGAGTATCGATAGATATTAGATGGACACCTTAACAAATGTAATATACAGGGTATGACTCTGTCACAGTGAAATTTGGTCAGCAAAAGGACAAAGGGTTTGCACTTTTGCTGAGTGCAGGACTAAGGAGCATATGTTTTTAATGGAGAATACAGCTTTCTCCAGGTTTTGGTAGTCCTGGATGGGGCTCCATAGTTGGGAGCCACATTGAGACCTAGAGAACAAAAGAAAATTATAGCAGTGCCAAAAGAGGGTGGTCAGAGTCAGTATTGGGACAAGATCATCTAGAGCAAAGGACAAAGATGCCAAACTGCCCCCCCTCCGGCCCACATTCATGAAGTGGAAACCTTGGGAATTTTACGCATAGCAGTCACTCACTTGTCAACATCATTGCCTCTGTCACTACTCCTGTCAGTCTTGTAAAAGAAGGCACCCCCATCCCTACAGTAAACCATTGCGTCCTGGGCAGCCACCCCTCCTTTTCACTCCTTGTCCCAGCCCTGGTCAGAATCCACCTGAACTGTCTAGAAAGAGCTAAACCATGATTAAAAGAGAATGGAAACCCTAGTTTGCTAGTATTTTGTTTGGGAACTAGTTTGCTGGCCTTCAAGTGTTGTAACCCTTAAACATACAATATTATCCATTGAAAGTGTGGAGAGATTTATTTTTATAGAAATTAATCTATCCTGGCTAAGTGACCACTTACAGAATACTTTTGCTGAAGCTAAGAAACAAATTAACCACCATCACTGTCAATGACTGCACCTCCCTGCAGCTGACATGCTTGCCTTCCAAATTTTCATGTGCTATATCAGCAGTGACATGGAGGACACCTTTATGTTGCAGTGCGACAAAAAGCACAATTTTATTTTACCCCCCCCCCCAAAAAAAAAACTTTTATTTTAAACTTCTTGCATGCTTTACATCACCAATACACTACAGTCAACAAGACAACAGAGAGAAAAAAATTACCCTTCAATATTTTTTTTGTGGCAAAGAACAGAAAAGGACCATGTGTGTGCAATTGCACACAAAATAAAGAAGCCTAATAAAAACAAGTTTTATTAAAATTTCCTACCTTTGTTTTTGTTCATTTCTATCAATAATAAATGACAGGGACTTCTTGTAACTGTTTAATACTCAATAAAGATTTTGCGGAAATATAAAACATGTAGCCTTATAAAATGCATTGTGAAATACCTGGATAGGAAATGCAAATTGGATTGTGGTGAAGAATTAGACAAGTTATCACATCAAATTTTAAAACATTTCCACACCGTTACTTATATACCCTAGCATCTTTTTTTTGTCAGCCCTAATGTCTAATAGCTTTAAGCTTAAAGGGATTACCTTATCAGTTAAATGTCCATAACTGGGCTGCAATATTTTCTATGGAGAGTCTCAGTTTACCATAAATTAGAAGGTCTTGCACATTACAATTAAGCATACATAATCAACAAGTTAATAAAAAAAATGTGAACAATAACAATACTGTGTATTTACATGACTCATTTTTTCTTGCAGAATCTATTCACCATGTTTTAAAAGGTTGCTGTTACAAAGATCAGAGAAAAATGATGCAGACCTAGTTCTTCATTTGACAGATAAGCATAAATGAAATATTCAGATCATCTTACTCCCATGGTGACTCGTATGTGTACCAAGTGTACCAGTGAATTAGAATAGTCAGGCTGTACAATAATTTTCTATGTACCAACAGAATAAGCCAAATACATTAACATAAAAATGATGTATGAATAGTCCTGGTGCTCCTATCATGCTGCTATGAAAGCAGCTAAGTGTATGTCTAGGCCAGGGTTTCTCAACCAGGGTTCCTCCAGAGGTTGTCAGAGGTTCCTTGAGCAATGAGCAATTTTTGACTCTCAGGTAGGTTCCCACTGACACCCTTGATCTCTTTAGCAATCTGTAAGGGGGTAATTCTTCCCAATGACCACAAGTGTAAAGAGCATTCTTACCTCTGACTATCACACCAATGTATCATGAATTGTAGATATAGTCATTTTTAGCAGGGGTTCCCTGGGACCGGAAAGTTATGTCAAGGGTTCCTCTGCGTTGAAAAGGTTGAGAAAGGCGGGTCTAGGCAAAATAACAACAACAAAATAAATCAGTATGTCTCTGCAATACATGCACAATTCCCAAAGTCTGTCTCTTTAAAAAAGCAACAATTACTGTGAACCGATCTGTATCCCATCTACACTATATCCTGTATGTTGCACATGATACTTGACATATCTGCAATACATAAATAATTTACCAAAAAAAAAGAGAAAAAAAAAGCTGCAAGTACAGACAAAATACATATTGATCTATGCAGGGTCCAAATGTTCTGTAGTTATCTGACAATGGTGCCTCTACTGCACTCAAATCTCAAATAGTGTTGTCACCCTCCCCTCCTGGGTCACAGAATGCCTTACCATTCCTAAACTCTGTAAAAACAGGGGGAAGACTTTTTTAGTCCAGAGAGCTGGACAGGGCTGCCAATGCTACTTATGATTTTGGTGTAGCAGAGGCAGCATCCTAGAAGTTATGAGCTCAGTGGATATCTGGATGGATCTACATGTATTTTTGTGTGTTTGCAGTGTTTTAAGAAGGCAAAAGCTGGGAGAAAGTGCATGTATTGGAGATATGTACTGCACACTGTTTTCCCATACACACATTTTAATAAATTGCACTAAAAAAACAACAAAAGGTTATTGGTGTATTAGGGACAGGTATCATAGGTCCATAATAGTCAAACCGAAAGTCAAGTAAGTAAGAAGCAGCCTCTGTAGTAATGGATAAAAAGAGAAGAATAAACATTCACTTTATTCAAAGCCAATTGGCAACTCAGTCAGTAATATGTGGCATAGACCTATCATAAGTTAGAACCACTGTCTTTCCCATTAGTGCATCATCTCGCTGTTGCAGCTGCAGGCTCTATGTGGTAGGCTGATAAACGCTGAAAAGCGCAATCGGAAGTGCCAGTAACCACCCTGGAACACATGGGGGGGGTGCATGCGTGGAAGTGATGTCACACTGGGATGTTCCTGTGAGTGTAGCTACAACAACAGGGTGATGTACTAATGAGAAAGACAGCAGTTCCTACTTCTTATATGCCTATGCCACATATTACTGAGTGAGTTGCCAACTGTCTTTGAATAAAGAGGATTTTTTTTTGCTACACTTAGTTGGCGCCCCCTTCTTCTCTCTTTTCACTCTTGATACATTGCACTGTTGACCTTGGTAGGTGTTTTTAACCCTTAAAAAAGCATCATCCAGCTTTACATTGTTTCCTGCATCCTAAATTCTACACGGGGTGGAGCATTGCCCAAGCCACATATTGTATTTTTTTATTCTGTACGTAGCACCCATGCAGAGCCAGCCTAAAAGGGATGCTGACTGAATTGAATATGGCCTTTATTAACTAATTTCAACCAGCACCTGAATTGGCAGTCATGGTACTGTCATCTTTTACATAGACAATGCCTTCTTTGAGTAGCTTCAAGGTAAGTCCTCAAATTTAAAGGGAAAAAAGCTTGGATCTTTGTCTTACTTTAGCTTAGAATGCTTCTGCAGGTCTATTAGAAAGATGCAACAAAATTCTTCAGTGAGAAGAGCACCTGAATTGGCAGTCATGGTACTGTCATCTTTTACATAGACAATGCCTTCTTTGAGTAGCTTCAAGGTATTAGAAAGATGCAACCCAAATCTTCAGTGAGAAATTTCCTTGGTTCAATTATTAGCTATGGGAAAACACCCTTTAAGAATCTCACTTCGTGCCTAGATGATGTTTTCACTTTTTCAGACATCCGTTCCAACTTCTGTTTAGTCACTGTCCCCTGTGAAATCCGGCAAAGGTCTTGTGAATGTCGTACTTGTAAAGAAAACAGCAACAATCTTTACTTTCTAAAGCCCATTCATCTATTTTAAACAAAACACTGGCCAGCTGAGCCAGTAAAAAAGTTTTAGGAACCATACGCTTTAAATGCAAGTTACAGTACTGTATGTATCTCATACGAAAAGAGCTATCAGTTAAAATAAAAATATACATCCCATGCCTACACGATAATAATACATTTGTCACTGACTTTATAGGAAGGAGAAACAAATTATTATATATCATAGAGCAGTTCAAAGTGGATTGATGAACTAAACTACAATATTTTCAATGAAATGCCTACATTTCAAAAAATTACAAAACGTCTCTGAAGCTTATTAGGCTCCTAATATGCTCTCCAAAACAAACAGCCAAAAAGGCATTTTTGGGGAGACATTGCTAAATGTTTAAATTAATTAATGTAAACCTGTGCTTTTCTTCTGTTGGTCAAAGCGCTGGGATTTGCTTTAATTTACTGGTGCATAGAAGCATAAATGTACCTTTTCTTTGCTCCCCAACTGACCTTTTTGGCTGCCTGTTGCAAGAAAAGGAAGCCCTGTGCAAAAGGGTGTAGGAAGGTCTAAAATGGAATGTACCCAATTTCTCCACTGTTTCATGGTAACAGAGGCTCTGTTCTCTGATCACCAGAAAGGATACCTGTTGTCAGAATGTTAAGGTTATTTAATGTTAATGTTGCTAATGTTGAGAGACAACTTGGGTTTGCAGGATGTAGTACCTGTGTTCTTGGGGACCATGGGACCAGGACTGTGCTCCCCCAGGAACACCTGGAGATCATGGAAGCATGTAAGATACTTGTGAGCAGGATTGGATTAGAGTAGTAAAGTGCATCAACAAGCTACAAGTAACATTTTGAAGGTCTGCATTGATGATCGGCCAATCAACTTTTTAGTAGGTCATCTATTCAGTCTTTATATTTCTTTTAGTACAGGTTTCTTTAAAGGATGGGGAATTTAAAAAATGTAAATCAAAACTCATCACTGATAAACAAAATCCCATATGCATTTTGAATAGAACATGAAACTTGGAAAGTACATTGCCTGCTGTGGCTCACATAAGAGACTGTGGGTAACAACAAAGAAGCTATGAATTTTTTTTTATCATTGCATACAAATGGAATTAGTTATGCAAAAAGGACTTTTACGGTAAGGCATAAGAAACATCATGTGACCCTTATTGGTTGCCTGTCTCTAATTAATTAATTAAGCTGTAGTTAGGCAGAGCATAGCAATCAGTCAGTGTATGGCTGAAACAAACCTAGGGGGTTGATTTACTAAAACTGGAGGGTGCAAAATCTGGGGCAGCTCTGCATAGAAACCAATCAGCTTCCGGGTTTACTATCAAAGCTTAACTGAACAAGCTGAAGTTAGAAGCTGATTGGCTACCATGCACAGCTGCACCTGATTTTGCACTCTCCAGTTTTAGTAAATCAACCCCTAGGTTTCAAAAATCTGCTGTGCCAATAGTTAATTTGTCCTGCTTCCAAGATATTGGGCTGGACCCAAAGATCTCCCTTTTTTTTTAATGTTGATAATTTTTTAATATAAAAAAAATATGAAGTATGCCCTTCCCTATCAGAGATCAGGCATATTCCTATATCAAGAGAGCCAGTAAGCATGCTGCAAATATACTAGTCTGTATGCCTATTAGCACAGGGATGGCATTTTTTTTAAAACCACCATCCACAAGAGTACAATAGAGGGTTTTATTTGCAACACATGAAGGGGCCTGAGGACCGGTGTCCCTGAGAAAAGGGGTTATCATATTTTCTTTTTACATCATTATTTTTATCACTAATACAACTATTATTACTATGTATTTTTTTAATGAGTAACTTGGCTTGAGTTGGGAAGTTTGCTGATCATTTCACTCATCTCTATTCACCACTCCTCCCTACATCTGTACATGATTAAGCATGTGTAAATGTAAATATAAACTCACATACACATCTTTTCTTTAGACAAATACAAAAGATGCAAAAAGTTTTTTGCAAAGGCATGGGGTGCAAGATAGGCTAAAACACATGTTTTTAATATGCTAAGGTTTGACAGCAGTTAGTTACAGCAGTACAGGGGTTAATATCATTGGCATTTAAAGTGCTGTGACTTTCAAAGAGCTTTTGCTTGTGACAGAAAAGCATGCAATCTTCTTATTGTATTTCCTTTTCACTAAGAACTGGTTCACATATATGTGAATTGGATGCATTTGGAACCACATCCGATTCGCAAGACACCAAAATCCTTTTCTATGAAGCTGGTTCACATGTGTGCAGGCCAGCTGCAGTGCAATTTAAAAAAGAGGCCTGTACGATTTTCAGCCCAGTTGAGGTACAATTTCCAATGTCATACACTTTAACAATTCACATTGGAATCGCACCTGAACCGCTGAACGAAATTGCACCGGACTCTTACAAATCACACTGCAAACTGACCCCACACATATGTGAACCCAGGCCAAATCAATACAAAAAATACTACGGAGCTGGTTCACATGTGTGCGGGCCGGCTGCAGTGCAATTTAAAAAAGAGTCCGGTACGATTTTCGGCCCAGTTGAGGTGCAGTTTCCAAAGTCATACACTTTAACAATTCACAATAAAATCGCACTTGAATCGCTGAACGAAATTGCACCGGATTCTTTTACAAATCACACTGCAAACTGACCCCACACATATGTGTACCCAGGCCAAATCAATACAAAAAATACTAAAATGTCATAAAGATATTCACATGATATGATGATTACATTTTGTGTTTTTATATGTGCAGACTTATTTGACAGGATGTTATTTTATTGTACACAGTTTTTTTCCTGAATAAGAGGATCACAGTAAGGCTCAGTTCACACTGCTGTGACCCCAAAGCTGTGCGGCTTGCATGCAACTTTCTTGCAATTTTCTTGTGACATTTGATTTAACATTTCAGTCTATGGCACTCAAGTCACACCGAAGTTGCAGAAAAGTAGTGCAAGACGCTTTTTCTGTTTTGGTCACTGTGACTTGAGTCACATTGATTAAGGCAGCCCGCATTAAAAGGAATGTGTTTTGACTTGTCATGTGTCACATGATACTGTATGTTGCAGCAGTGTAAACTGGGGCTAAAAGTAATAACAAACATTTGTAGTGCCTAAAGCGCTTGCTACAAGGAAAACATTTTTTTGCTACATCTGTACTTCAAAATGTAGATCATTGCAGACTCCAGCAATGATGATTCAATTGGTAATAAGTAGATTGCTCACTGCCTGTTTTCATTGATGAATACCTTACTGCATGTGGTTACTCATAGACAAAAATGTTATTTATTAGTACCTTCCAGGGGCGGACTGACCATTTGGAAACTCTGGCACTGCCCGAGGGCACGGGGTCAGTAGGGGGCCCCATGAGATGCCCCTGGTACCTTTTTCATAGGCTTTTTTGAGTTTGAGGGCCCCATGATCCCCTATTGCCCGGGGGCCCCATGAGTTGTCAGTCTGCCCCTGGTACCTTCACTCTGCTTTGCCTAGCCCTGTGTGAGCTTCCTATTTCTACAAGTGACTTACAAAATTTTAGTGTAAAGAATGCCCAACCACATTTGGAAATACCTTATCAAGTAGACAGAAGGGCTTGTGGTTTACCTGCAATTGAATGCCAATACTAGAAAGTCAGTAAGTGCCATAAAGCACACTGCATGGTTCTACACTCTAAATGATATCCATAATCAGCTATATGGAAACACTGTACAAGTATGGAAACCTAAATACCAACATTTAATACAAACGTTAACATGTTAATGTAATTTTTTATATATTTTTTTAATTTGCACTTTTCATTAAAATATTACTTGAAAATCCTTCCATGAAGGTCCTTTTTTTCTAAATCTTCAAATGTCATTAAAATAATACTTGGGAATCTTGCCATGAACATCCTTTTCCAAGCACTGACTGTTATAAGGTGACAATGCCCTCTCTTCACTCATTCACAAGAGCATTATTATGGAGGCTACCAGTGGCAGTTTTACTATAAATTTTATTATGTAAGCTTGAAAGAGCAGGGCCCTCGATCCCCTCATGTTTTGCATTGTATTGGTATTGTTCTGTCACATGTTCTGTCCCCCTTTGTAATGTACAGCGCTGAGCGAACTATTGGCGCTTTATAAATACTGTATAATAATAATAATAATTATGCAGGTATACCTCACTGTTGTCACAATCAGAACATTCCATGCAGCTATCAATGGTGTGCACACAGTACATGTGGAAAGTAAGTGGCCGAAGGAGATATTCAGCACTGAGATGCCACAAAGGATGAAAAAAATAGCATGACAGTAGTTTATATTACATGGCCAATAAATTAGCAATTGTAATTTAGTTAGGGTTACGTCTAACTACATAATGCTGGGTTTAAGTGTTGCCCTGGCTCTGGGTGCAGGCCTCAGGTTTGCACTCCATTAAACATCCTCATCTAAAGAACACTGTTAGAGATGAGCGAAGTATTCAAAAATTCGATTCGGCTGATTCGGCGAATTCGAGGAATAAATTCGATTCTATGCGAATATATTCGCTGCGAATTTAACTTATAAAAAGGTGTTTCTAGGCTTCAGAGAGCCTTTATATTAGTGCAGAACACTGTACCTTTAATTTAAATGCCCTTGGAGTCTGCTGGGGAAGAGAAATAATACTGTCAGTCAGTATGACATGCAGATGAGTGCCGTCGATCTTAGAATCACCGCACACTTCACTCATTTGGGCAGTCACGGGGCCAAAACCAGAGTGTGGAGCCACAGTGTGGCGGTGGAGGCAGCAGCAATGGGAGGCCATACAGCACCCTATGAAAAAATGGAACCCACCAGCAGTGTGAGGAGACCTGAAAGTGGCACATGGCAGAGTGTGGCGATGGAGACAGCAGCAATGGGAGGCCGTACAGGGACCCATGACAGATTACGGGCCTGGCAGCAGCATGAGGAGGCGGTACAGGGGCCCATGACAGATTACGGGCCTGGCAGCAGCAATGGGAGGCCCGTAATCTGCCAGCACCCTATGACAAAATGGAACCCACCAACAGTGTAAGGAGACCTTAAAGTGGCACATGGCAGAGTGTGGCGATGAAGTCAGCAGCAATGGGAGGCCGTACAGGGACCCATGACACACTCTGGACCTGGCAGCAGCAAGAGGAGGCGGTACAGGGGCCCATGGCAGAGTGGCGAAGCGTAAGCAGCTTAAAATGAAGGCCATACAGAGGCCTATGTTAAAAATAATAACATGTTTGGGGCATGATTCATGGCGGATTTAGTCAGTTGTGTCAGGAACTGGTGGTTTGAAATCCAGACTAATCCACGCCTGATTCATTTTCACAAACGTGAGTCTCTCCACACTTTGGGTGGACAGTCGTGTCCTCCGTGGAGTTACAATACCTCTTGCCGCACTAAATACGCGCTCCGATGCCACGCTACTGGCCGGGCATGACAGCCTTTCAAGGGCAAATTC
The DNA here is from genome assembly GCF_062004578.1 of Staurois parvus. Lineage (NCBI taxonomy): Eukaryota > Metazoa > Chordata > Amphibia > Anura > Ranidae > Staurois > Staurois parvus. The sequence continues at coordinate 5,646,371 of NW_028319936.1, read as the reverse complement.
AGCTACTTGGGGCCAAAGGTCAAGTTTCGTTGCCCAGTAGTCAAGGGGATTGTCTACCTCGGTTGGCAGGGTGCTGTCCAAGTAGGCCCAAGCCTGTTGTTTGAGGTCCTGCTCCAGGTCCACCTGATGCTGCTGCTGCGGCTGGTTAGTAGTTTCCTCACTGCGCTGGTGAAGAAAGCTACTCATCATCGACTGCAGACTGAGGCAGCTGCTGCTGGTGGAGCTGCCACTGCTCCTACCACCCCACCCCTCCCCTGCTGCCATGGCAGCGGAACGCGAGCGCACAGGGCCCACAGTGTCTGAGGATGGACGTTGGCGCAGAAAGGCAGAGACCAACTGACTACATAGGTGGTTTTTATAGTACGTTATTTTGGCCTCCCTCTCAGCAGGTGTGAAAAAGGCCACCATTTTTGAACGGTAGCGAGGGTCCAACAAGGTGGACAGCCAAAAGTCATCCCTCTGTCTGATGGTTATTATTCGGCTGTCGCTACGCAAGCAACCGAGCATGCTATGGGCCATTTGTGCCAAGGAATGCGAGGGACTCCCTGCCTCCATCTCCACAGCATACTGCCACGGTGCGTCTGGGTCCTCTGTCTCCTCCTCCTCCTCCTCTACCAGATGCTCCTGCTCCTCCACTCCTGTCCGCTGAGTGGAAAAACCACCCATTTCACTCAATAATTCCTGAGCACCAATGTCCTCCTCTACCTCCTCCACTTCTTCCTGTCCTGCCCCCACAGGGGTCATGTGGCGTTGAGATCTGTGCGCCACGTCTACCGCACCCTGACCAGCCATTGTTAACAGCATTTGTTCCAGGACGTGCAACAGAGGAATGACGTCGTTCATCCCATAGTCCTGCCGACTCACGAATAGCGTGGCCTCCTCAAAGGGCCTGAGCAAGCGGCAGGTGTCACGCATGAGCTGCCAATGGCTGACATCTAAGTTACACAGGGGAGTACCTTTATCCGCTTGTAACATCAGGAAATCGGTGATGGCCTTTCGCTGTTCGTAAAGGCGGTTAACATATGTAGGGTTGAATTCCACCTTGTTGCAACGTCACAGCATGAGGAGTCGGTACGGGGGCCCATGGCAGATTACGGGCCTGGCAGCAGCAATGGGAGGCCCGTAATCTGCCAGCACCCTATGACAAAATGGAACACACCAGCAGTGTGAGGAGAACTGAAAGTGGCACATGGCAGAGTGTGGCGATGGAGACAGCAGCAATGGGAGGCCGTACAGGGACCCATGAGAGACTCTGGACCTGGCAGCAGCATGAGGAGGCAGTACGGGGGCCCATGGCAGATTATGGGCCTGGCAGCAGCAATGGGAGGCCCGTAATCTGCCAGCACCCTATGACAAAATGGAACACACCAGCAGTGTGAGGAGACCTGAAAGTGGCACATGGCAGAGTGTGGCGATGGAGACAGCAGCAATGGGAGGCCGTACAGGGACCCATGAGAGACTCTGGACCTGGCAGCAGCATGAGGAGGCGGTACGGGGGCCCATGGCAGATTACGGGCCTGGCAGCAGCAATGGGAGGCCCGTAATCTGCCAGCACCCTATGACAAAATGGAACACACCAGCAGTGTGAGGAGACCTGAAAGTGGCACATGGCAGAGTGTGGCGATGGAGACAGCAGCAATGGGAGGCCGTACAGGGACCCATTAGACACTCTGGACCTGGCAGCAGCATGAGGAGGCGGTACAGGGGCCCATGGCAGATTACAGGCCTGGCAGCAGCAATGGGAGGCCCATAATCTGCCAGCACCCTATGACAAAATGGAACACACCAGCAGTGTGAGGAGACCTGAAAGTGGCACATGGCAGAGTGTGGCGATGGAGACAGCAGCAATGGGAGGCCGTACAGGGACCCATGAGAGACTCTGGACCTGGCAGCAGCATGAGGAGGCGGTACGGGGGCCCATGGCAGATTATGGGCCTGGCAGCAGCAATGGGAGGCCCGTAATCTGCCAGCACCCTATGACAAAATGGAACACACCAGCAGTGTGAGGAGACCTGAAAGTGGCACATGGCAGAGTGTGGCGATGGAGACAGCAGCAATGGGAGGCCGTACAGGGACCCATTAGACACTCTGTACCTGGCAGCAGCATGAGGAGGCGGTACAGGGGCCCATGGCAGATTACAGGCCTGGCAGCAGTAATGGGAGGCCCGTAATCTGCCAGCACCCTATGACAAAATGGAACACACCAGCAGTGTGAGGAGACCTGAAAGTGGCACATGGCAGCGTGTGGCGATGGAGGCAGCAGCAATGGGAGGCCGTACAGGGACCCATGAGAGACTCTGGACCTGGCAGCAGCATGAGGAGGCGGTACGGGGGCCCATGGCAGATTACGGGCCTGGCAGCAGCAATGGGAGGCCCGTAATCTGCCAGCACCCTATGACAAAATGGAACACACCAGCAGTGTGAGGAGACCTGAAAGTGGCACATGGCAGAGTGTGGCGATGGAGGCAGCAGCAATGGGAGGCCGTACAGGGACCCATTAGACACTCTGGACCTGGCAGCAGCATGAGGAGGCGGTACAGGGGCCCATGGCAGATTACAGGCCTGGCAGCAGCAATGGGAGGCCCGTAATCTGCCAGCACCCTATGACAAAATGGAACACACCAGCAGTGTGAGGAGACCTGAAAGTGGCACATGGCAGAGTGTGGCGATGGAGACAGCAGCAATGGGAGGCCGTACAGGGACCCATGAGAGACTCTGGACCTGGCAGCAGCATGAGGAGGCGGTACAGGGGCCCATGGCAGATTACGGGCCTGGCAGCAGCAATGGGAGGCCCGTAATCTGCCAGCACCCTATGACAAAATGGAACACACCAGCAGTGTGAGGAGACCTGAAAGTGGCACATGGCAGAGTGTGGCGATGGAGACAGCAGCAATGGGAGGCCGTACAGGGACCCATGAGAGACTCTGGACCTGGCAGCAGCATGAGGAGGCGGTACGGGGGCCCATGGCAGATTACGGGCCTGGCAGCAGCAATGGGAGGCCCGTAATCTGCCAGCACCCTATGACAAAATGGAACACACCAGCATTGTGAGGAGAACTGAAAGTGGCACATGGCAGAGTGTGGCGATGGAGACAGCAGCAATGGGAGGCCGTACAGGGACCCATTAGACACTCTGGACCTGGCAGCAGCATGAGGAGGCGGTACAGGGGCCCATGGCAGATTACAGGCCTGGCAGCAGCAATGGGAGGCCCGTAATCTGCCAGCACCCTATGACAAAATGGAACACACCAGCAGTGTGAGGAGACCTGAAAGTGGCACATGGCAGAGTGTGGCGATGGAGACAGCAGCAATGGGAGGCCGTAAAGGGACCCATTAGACACTCTGGACCTGGCAGCAGCATGAGGAGGCGGTACAGGGGCCCATGGCAGATTACAGGCCTGGCAGCAGCAATGGGAGGCCTGTAATCTGCCAGCACCCTATGACAAAATGGAAAACACCAGCAGTGTGAGGAGACCTGAAAGTGGCACATGGCAGAGTGTGGCGATGGAGACAGCAGCAATGGGAGGCCGTACAGGGACCCATGACAGATTACGGGCCTGGCAGCAGCATGAGGAGGCGGTACGGGGGCCCATGGCAGATTACGGGCCTGGCAGCAGCAATGGGAGGCCCGTAATCTGCCAGCACCCTATGACAAAATGGAACACACCAGCAGTGTGAGGAGACCTGAAAGTGGCACATGGCAGAGTGTGGCGATGGAGGCAGCAGCAATGGGAGGCCGTACAGGGACCCATTAGACACTCTGGACCTGGCAGCAGCATGAGGAGGTGGTACGGGGGCCCATGGCAGATTACAGGCCTGGCAGCAGCAATGGGAGGCCCGTAATCTGCCAGCACCCTATGACAAAATGGAACACACCAGCAGTGTGAGGAGACCTGAAAGTGGCACATGGCAGAGTGTGGCGATGGAGACAGCAGCAATGGGAGGCCGTACAGGGACCCATTAGACACTCTGGACCTGGCAGCAGCATGAGGAGGCGGTACAGGGGCCCATGGCAGATTACAGGCCTGGCAGCAGCAATGGGAGGCCCGTAATCTGCCAGCACCCTATGACAAAATGGAACACACCAGCAGTGTGAGGAGACCTGAAAGTGGCACATGGCAGAGTTAACATGTTTGGGGCATGATTCATGGCGGATTTAGTCAGTTGTGTCAGGAACTGGTGGTTTGAAATCCAGACTAATCCACGCCTGATTCATTTTCACAAACGTGAGTCTCTCCACACTTTGGGTGGACAGTCGTGTCCTCCGTGGAGTTACAATACCTCTTGCCGCACTAAATACGCGCTCCGATGCCACGCTACTGGCCGGGCATGACAGCCTTTCAAGGGCAAATTCAGCTACTTGGGGCCAAAGGTCAAGTTTCGTTGCCCAGTAGTCAAGGGGATTGTCTACCTCGGTTGGCAGGGTGCTGTCCAAGTAGGCCCAAGCCTGTTGTTTGAGGTCCTGCTCCAGGTCCACCTGATGCTGCTGCTGCTGCTGCGGCTGGTTAGTAGTTTCCTCACTGCGCTGGTGAAGAAAGCTACTCATCATCGACTGCAGACTGAGGCAGCCGCTGCTGGTGGAGCTGCCACTGCTCCTACCACCCCACCCCTCCCCTGCTGCCATGGCAGCGGAACGCGAGCGCACAGGGCCCACAGTGTCTGAGGATGGACGTTGGCGCAGAAAGGCAGAGACCAACTGACTACATAGGTGGTTTTTATAGTACGTTATTTTGGCCTCCCTCTCAGCAGGTGTGAAAAAGGCCACCATTTTTGAACGGTAGCGAGGGTCCAACAAGGTGGACAGCCAAAAGTCATCCCTCTGTCTGATGGTTATTATTCGGCTGTCGCTACGCAAGCAACCGAGCATGCTATGGGCCATTTGTGCCAAGGAATGCGAGGGACTCCCTGCCTCCATCTCCACAGCATACTGTCACGGTGCGTCTGGGTCCTCTGTCTCCTCCTCCTCCTCCTCTACCAGATGCTCCTGCTCCTCCACTCCTGTCCGCTGAGTGGAAAAACCACCCATTTCACTCAATAATTCCTGAGCACCAATGTCCTCCTCTACCTCCTCCTCTTCTTCCTGTCCTGCCCCCACAGGGGTCATGTGGCGTTGAGATCTGTGCGCCACGTCTACCGCACCCTGACCAGCCATTGTTAACAGCATTTGTTCCAGGACGTGCAACAGAGGAATGATGTCGTTCATCCCATAGTCCTGCCGACTCACGAATAGCGTGGCCTCCTCAAAGGGCCTCAGCAAGCGGCAGGTGTCACGCATGAGCTGCCAATGGCTGACATCTAAGTTACACAGGGGAGTACCTTTATCCGCTTGTAACATCAGGAAATCGGTGATGGCCTTTCGCTGTTCGTAAAGGCGGTCTAGGCGAAGAAATGACGGCTTGGCACTCTCCACCGCGGTGCGGCACAAGCCATCATTTCTCGGAAAGGTGCTGAGTCCACCACTTGGAAAGGGAGGGACTGCAGCACCAGCAACTTGGACAGGAGGATGTTCAGCTTTTGCACCGTCGGGTGCGTGCTCGCAAACTGTTGTCTCTTGGAAACGGATTTCAAGAAAGACTGCTGACGGAATCCGTGAAGAGGAGTAGCAGTAGAAGGAGCATCTGAACGAGCGGAAGATGCCAACGAGCGACAACTCCCCTCAGCAGAGGTGTTGGAGCCTTGACTGGCTGATAGAGGGCGATTGACGTCGGGTGACGGAGCAAGTAACGGAGCGGGTGATGGAGCGGGGGCTGGGGCAGGCAGAACCGCTGTATCTTTATCACGGTTCTCCCAGGCCACCAAATGGCGACGCTGCATATGCTGACGCAACGCTGTAGTCCCAACATGGGCCCCCTGGCCATGCTTGACTTTCTGGCCACATAGTCGACATACGGCTACGTTTACTTCCTCGGGCGGCTTGACGAAAAATTGCCACACTGCCGAGTAGGAAACTTTGCCCACGATACTCCTCACTGGCTGACTGCTACTTCCTCCGTGCACACCGGCACCACTACTGGCTGTGGTGGTAGGCTGCAGTGGAGCTGGTGCTCTACTCCGTGGCTGTTTGCCTCCACTGACACTGCTGCGACCCTGCTGCCTCCTGGGCAACCCACCGACTGTTTTGCTCGCTGCTAAGCTGCCACCCTCTTCTCCTGATGATGCGGAAGCAATAGCCTGATGACGACGAGGCTGCCAAGTGCGATCAGCCTCATCATCATCAATTAGGGTCTCCGCCTCACTACTAGCCCCCTCGGCTGTGTGTGGGTCAGGAGACAGACCTGTCTCTAGACCGGCTACCGAGCCACTCTCCTCGCCAGTACTTCTTCGCCTGGCTGCTAAAGAGGCGGATGTCTCCCCCCGTTCCTGACTGCCCTCTGTTAGCTCTTCCTCACTGTACAGTGGGGCTGAGCCCACAGCATGCGATACTTTGCTTGGTGAGGGAACACCAAAGGACAGGGGCAGGTAAAGGACACGTGATTTCAGTGGGCTTGCTCCCGGGCCATGCCAACTAACGGTTGTGTCTGACGTACCCACCGACCGTTGGCTGTAGGTGTCAGAGGTGACCTGGGAAGAGGAAGACGACCGAGCCAACCAATCGATGACGGCAGGGTTGTCGGTGGAGACACGACCGCTGGATGACACCAGGAGCACTGGCCTCTGGCTGCGACTAGTGCTGCCTCGACCCCTTCCTCTGCTGCCACGTCTGCTCGCTCCTAAAACATTGCCTCCTCTGACACTCCTCTGCATGTTGTCTGACATACTCTTTAATTCAAAGATTCTGTGTCCCTGAGTAACAATTCTGTGTCCCTCAATAACAATTCTGTGTCCCTCAGTAACAATTCTGTGTCCCTGAGTAACAATTCTGTGTCCCTGAGTAACAATTCTGTGTCCCTCAGTAACAATTCTGTGTCTGTCCCTGAGTAACAATTCTGTGTCCCTGAGTAACAATTCTGTGTCCCTGAGTAACAATTCTGTGTCCCTCAGTAACAATTCTGTGTCCCTGAGTAACAATTCTGTGTCCCTCAGTAACAATTCTGTGTCCCTCAGTAACAATTCTGTGTCCCTGAGTAACAATTCTGTGTCCCTCAGTAACAATTCTGTGTCCCTGAGTAACAATTCTGTGTCCCTCAGTAACAATTCTGTGTCCCTGAGTAACAATTCTGTGTCCCTGAGTAACAATTCTGTGTCCCTGAGTAACGATTCTGTGTCCCTCAGTAACAATTCTGTGTCCCTCAGTAACAATTCTGTGTCTGTCCCTGAGTAACAATTCTGTGTCCCTCAGTAACAATTCTGTGTCCCTCAGTAACAATTCTGTGTCCCTGAGTAACAATTCTGTGTCCCTGAGTAACGATTCTGTGTCCCTCAGTAACAATTCTGTGTCCCTCAATAACAATTCTGTGTCTGTCCCTGAGTAACAATTCTGTGTCCCTCAGTAACAATTCTGTGTCCCTCAGTAACAATTCTGTGTCCCTGAGTAACAATTCTGTGTCCCTGAGTAACAATTCTGTGTCCCTGAGTAACGATTCTGTGTCCCTCAGTAACAATTCTGTGTCCCTCAGTAACAATTCTGTGTCTGTCCCTGAGTAACAATTCTGTGTCCCTCAGTAACAATTCTGTGTCCCTGAGTAACAATTCTGTGTCCCTGAGTAACAATTCTGTGTCCCTGAGTAACGATTCTGTGTCCCTCAGTAACAATTCTGTGTCCCTCAGTAACAATTCTGTGTCTGTCCCTGAGTAACAATTCTGTGTCCCTCAGTAACAATTCTGTGTCCCTCAGTAACAATTCTGTGTCCCTGAGTAACAATTCTGTGTCCCTGAGTAACGATTCTGTGTCCCTCAGTAACGATTCTGTGTCCCTCAGTAACAATTCTGTGTCTGTCCCTGAGTAACAATTCTGTGTCCCTCAGTAACAATTCTGTGTCCCTCAGTAACATTTCTGTGTCCCTGAGTAACAATTCTGTGTCCCTCAGTAACAATTCTGTGTCCCTGAGTAACAATTCTGTGTCCCTGAGTAACAATTCTGTGTCCCTGAGTAACGATTCTGTGTCCCTCAGTAACAATTCTGTGTTCCTGAGTAACAATTCTGTGTCCCTCAGTAACAATTCTGTGTCCCTCAGTAACAATTCTGTGTCCCTCAGTAACAATTCTGTGTCTGTCCCTGAGTAACAATTCTGTGTCCCTGAGTAACAGTTCTGTGTCCCTGAGTAACAATTCTGTGTCCCTGAGTAACAGTTCTGTGTCCCTGAGTAACAATTCTGTGTCCCTCAGTAACAATTCTGTGTCCCTCAGTAACAATTCTGTGTCCCTCAGTAACAATTCTGTGTCCCTCAGCAACAATTCTGTGTCTGTCCCTGAGTAACAATTCTGTGTCTGTCCCTGAGTAACAATTCTGTGTCTGTCCCTGAGTAACAATTCTGTGTCCCTAAGTAACGATTCTGTGTCCCTAAAGTATCTGTGCCCTAACTCTGTCCTTAATACAGATAGGTCTGTCTCTGTTGAATGACCGGAGGCAAATGGAGAATTGTAAGATGGCCGCAATTTATAGCTCCACCATTACACTGTGCTGGCTGGCTGCTGATTGGCTAATGCGATCACATGTCATGTATGAATGCATTATGGGTCAGCGCGCCTTGTCTGCGCGCCTTCCCAGAGATCCCCGCTCCGTCGCCGCACATGTCGCCGCCATTTTAGGAAAAATTTCGATTCGCGCATCCGAAGTCTGCTAATTTTCGGATTCGTCGCGAATCGAAATTTTCCTAATATTCAAAACGAATTCCACTTGGCCAAGTTCGATTCGCTCATCTCTAAACACTGTGTTTAGAGACTTTCATAACCTCACACAAGCTACGTGCCACCATATACAGTATGCCCTGGTTGTTTGTATCCTTACCAGTTTGTTAGTAAAGAGGAAAAACCTTTATTTTCTGGGTGGACTTGAGTTAATCTGCTCTACTGGGAAAACATCTGGACTTTTCAAGGAAAAGGGAACAGGGCATAGGAAGGGGCATATGGGCAAAAAGAAGGTACTGTATTCTAGCCATGCCAGGCTGGGTTACCCTTAATGAACATATTCTTTCTCTCTGTATTTTCATCTACTGTGAGGACCCCATGCTAAAAAGGACTACAAGTTACCATGTGTTGGCCCACGGCAGTGAGTAGAGGGTTAATACCACTACCCGTGTATCCTGACGCACTACACTATTATGAACTTCTTGTTCTCCACCAATAAGTATGCTATAAACCTAAAACAGCTGTTTCATATAATGTTAGTTGTATTCAGATCATAGGCCTTTTACATGAAACAGGCATTTTTATGCTAAATTTTATTAAGTTCAACAATATGAGCAATAAAGCAAGGTTGACACATAGATATATAACTCAACTTGACAGGCAATGGAGCTGCAGGCCTTAGCAGCTGAAGCAGACACAGGTCACTAACCAGAAGTGTATCAATGCATTGTATAAAGATCTGTTTAATCGTGAAGCTTGTTTATGGACTTGGATAGGCTAAATTCATTTGGAAATGTATAACTTGAAGACAGTAGCTGATCATTTGCAGAGCACAATAAACTAATTTCCATCAATGGAATTGACTTACTAAGGGAACAGGAAATGTTCACGTAGCTTGCAGTGTATCTATGGTCAAAATGTAAAATCATATATTTATTTATTTCAAGTACTTATAAAGTGCCGTCAATTTATGCACTGCTTTATATACTGTATATATTGCACATGCACATCAGTCCCTGCCCTCAAGGAGCTTACAATCTAAGGTCACTAACAGGGGTGGACTGACAACTCATGGGGCCCCTGGGCAATAGGGGATCATGGGGCCCCTGTGTCCTTGCCCAAACTCAAAAAACCCTATGAAAAAGGTACCAGGGGCATCTCATGGGGCCCACTACTGACCCCGGGCCCTCGGGCAGTGCCCGAGTTTCCAATTGGTGAGTCCGCCCCTGGTCTCTAACTTCCATTCCATTCATACTAAGACCAATTTAGACAGCTAACCTATCAGCATGTCTTTGGTGTGTGGGAGGCAACTCACACAGACACAGGGAGAACATGCAAACTCCAGGCAGGTGGTGCTGTTGTTGGGATTCAAACCAACGACCCTAGTGCTGCCAGGCAGAAGTTAAAACCACTTAGCCACTGTATAGTCATTTTCACATTGTATTTTATTTTTTTCTATCTTATTCCTATTAATCTGAATGATCTTGATGTTTATAAACTTACTTTGTGAAGAACTCCACATGTTTACCTCCCTGAATTCCTGGACACGTATTCACTATGCCCTGTGCGTAGGCACTGCTGAGTTACACATTTCACAGAGCCTGCCTTCTGAACTACAGAGGTGTTGAGAGGAGGAGTTTCAGGAAGCAAAGTCAGTATACAAATCACCAGCAAGGTACCATAGGATATGTAGTTCAAAGAAAAGTAAACAGCAAAGGAGAGGCTGAAAAGCATGCAGAGAATCCAGGAAGTCGTGGAAAGAGATGACCAGCAACGGCAGCACTCACAACATGAAAAAAGTATGTTTTCATGTTGTGAGTGTAAATCACAGACGAGTGATTTAAACACAGTTTAACCTTATTTCATAAGCTAAACCAAGTAAACATTCACTTTGCGAACTGAGAATTCTCTGTGTTTTAGCAAATTAACCCTAATGCACCAGCTTAAAAAATAGTTTATATACATTGGGGAAAATAATTATTTGATTCCTTGCAGATTTTGCAAGTTTGCCCACTTAGAAAGAAATGAAGAGTCTATAATTTTTAATATAGACTTGTTGTGTGTTTAAAAGACATCTGTCCATAGAATCTCTTTTTTCCATTCAAATGCCCAATCCATCATGGGCAAGACCAAAGAGCTCTCAAAGGACATCAGGGACAAGAGTGTAGACCTGCACAAGACCATCAGCAAGAAGCTTGGTGAGTTGGAGCGATTATTTGCAAATGAAAGAAACACAAAATAACCATCAATCGCCCTCAGTCTGGAGCTCCATGCAAGATTTTGCCTCATGGGGTAAGGATGATCATGAGATAAGTGAGGGATCGGCTCAGAACTACATGGGAGGAACTTATGAATGATCTCAAGGCTGCTGGGACCACAGTCACCAAACAAACCATTGGTAAGACAATACACCGCCATGGATTGAAATCCTGCAGCACCCACAAGGTCCTCCTCCTCAAAAAAGCACATGTACAGGCCTATTAGAAGTTTGCCAGTGAACGTCTAAATGATTCAGAGAAGGATTGGGAGAAAGTGATGTGGTCAGATGAGACCACAATTGAGCTTTTTGGCATTAATTCAACTTGCTGTGTACGGAGGAAGAAAAATGCTGACCATGATCCATGTGATTCAGATAGGAACCACGCCACATTCCTGTGCAAATCACATGCAATTTCTGTGCGGTGCAATTTCAGCAATACATTTTGTATGGCTCAGATCGCACCACATCTACACCAAAATAGTGTAGAACCTTTTTTTTTGTCTGCACCAGAATCAGATTGCATAGGTATTAACACCCATGCAATGCGATTCTGCACATCGCACCACGTTTTGCAAACCGATATTGGGGTGTCGGTAACAAACACACACAGCGGTTCCCATGAATGGGATGCGATCATGATGCTGTGCGGAAATTGCACAGAAACCATCAGTGTGAACCCGGGCTCAAGCACGGAGGTGGAAATATTATGCTTTGGGGCTATTTCTTTGTTAAAGGTACAGACTGACTTTGACACATTGAGGAGCCAATGGACGGGGCCATGTATTGTTAAATCTTGAATGAGAACCTTCTTCCCTCAGCCAGACCACTGAAGATGGGTCATGTATGGGTCTTCCAGCATGACAATGACCTAAAACATACTGCAAAGGCAACAAAGGAGTGGCTCAAGAAGAGGCAAATTAAGGTCATGGAGTAGCTTAGGCAGTCTCCAGACCTTAATTCTATAGAAAATATATGGAGGGAGCTGAAACTTTGAGTTACCAAGCAACAGCCAAGACACCTTGAGGATTTAGAGAAGATCTGTAAAGAAGAGTGGACCAAAATCCCTCCTGAGATGTGTGCAAACCTGGTAACCAACTACAAAAAACATCTTACCTTTCTGCTTGGCAACAAGGGTTTCTCCTCCAAGTACTAAGTCATGTTTTGCTTGGAGATCAAACACTTGTTTTACTTGCCGAACTGCAACTCAATTTACAACAATTGAATCGTGTTTTTTTCTGGATTTTTGGTCGATATTCTGTCTCTGTCATTGAAAATACACCTATGATAAAAATTATAGACCCTTCATTTCTTTGTAAGTGGGCAAACTTCCAAAATCTGCAGGGGATCAAATAATTATTTTCCCAACTGTAAACATAGGGATTGATTTTATAAAGAAATAGAGCCTATTCAATTAGCACAGTGAATGTTGACTTTGCTTAGTAAATAAGGCGAAGCTGTGATTACTTTGAATACCCAGTTATGTGCAAGGGAAATAAAACAAAAAACTGGATTTTTATTTAAACATAATTGGATTAGTAATGTGAATGCACCCACACCTTAATCAGTAAGCTAAGTGTGTATACACACTTAGTAAGTCTGTATATTTAAATGTAGCGCTCACTCCCAAGGGAGCCGCTGAATATTGGGTACCCCTATATCCTGCACAGCCAGGCAACATGCATTTTCAGACTTCCACTCAGTCAGTAACCAGTCGAAAAGCTTATTTTTGTTATTGTATTTAGGGGATAAGCAACTTTGATAGGATTTAGGGGTATAAGGGATGCCCAGTTTGACTTGCAGTAATAGCTGTGAGGACAAACATCCTAATTCTGTACAAAAAGGTAGATCCTGATCTTTATACTCCAACCGGACTGGCAGAGTCTCTTAATGAATCAATAGCACAATCTCTGTGAGGAGCACCTGGTCCCCTCTAAGTGAACTTTCTTCAGACCCGAGATAGGAAATGCCAATCCACCTGGCTGTCTTTTGAGGAGTACCCTGGAGCAAGAGACTCCAAGACATGCATGGAGTCTCTTTCACAGGGAGAACTGGTTAAGTATTGCACCGAGCAGCACCCTCTCCTGTAGGCCCCAGGGGTGTAGAGGCACTCATACTGTCCTTTTATCCTGTAGCTGAGTTCAGGCCTCTCACTAAGCAATTTTCCCCACTTGCAGGGTGTCCTTCCCTTGTGGACTGTAAGAGAGGGGAGCTCCTTCTGTCATCTTCCCTTCCTTTCCACCGGCCCCCAGCCTGGAGGCAGAATTGTTCTTCTCCGGGGTCCCCTCCCAGCCCACACAGCAACACCTTTAGCAATCCATCTTCCACCTGACTGCAGACCCCTGCTGAGATGGCTCCTTATATCGAGGGGCAGTCCGCCATCAGAATACACTGACCAGAGCTGGTGGTTATAGCCAGTGGCATTGATTAAGCAGGGAAAATTTGACAGGGTGGTTGTACAGAAGTCAATCAGTTATCTTCTGTGCAACCTCCCTGTCCATACATGGATAGAAATTCATACAGTTCTTGCTGAACCAACTGAGTTTTGATCTATTTCTGGCTGGCTTAAATTATCTGCAATTGGTAGATAATAGATAAAGAGCAGAATAAGGAGAAAGTCCAACACAACTTGGTCTATATATTTGTGCTCTTTCCCTCAGTCTCCTGCTTGGCTCAAAGAGAAAGCCAAATTTGGACTAAGGCTGGCCACACAGAAGTGATTATAATATTATATCAATGAATGGTGTGAACCATAGACAATGTTGTACACCATTCTGGGCCGTACAAGAGTTTCGATCCATGTATGGGCAGGGAGGTTGCACAGAAGTCAATCGGTTGACTCTGCTACAACCTCCCTGCCCATACATGGATCAAAATTTGGCCAGTTCTTGTTGAACAAGCTGAATTTCTATTTATGTATGGCTGGCTTAAATAACCTGCAATTTCTATATAATAGATAAAGAGCAGTATAGGAAGGAAAAAGCCCAACACAACTTGGTCTGTATATTTGTACTTATATATATATATATCCCTCAGTCACCTGCTTGGCTCAAAGAGAAGGCCAAATTTGGACTAAGGCTGGCCACACTGAAGTGATTATAATATCTTATCAATGAATGATGTGAACCATAGACAATGCTGTACACCATTCTGTGCCATACATGAAAGCGAATATCCCATTTTTATACCTGTAAATGCTCAGTGAAAAACATTGCAAACATACCAACAAGAAAATAATTTAACTTCTATTGCTGAAGTTAACTCTTGGCTTCAATATCTTCTGAATGAGTGACCCTGAAGAAGTCCATATATCAGAAAATGTAATAGAAAATTCTCTATTTAGGCTTCATGCACACAGGCTTAAAAAACACTTGTTTTACTGATGTAAAGCATATTTTTATGCCTTTAAATACAGTTCTATGTTAGGCTATGTGGAAATGCACATTAGGTGTTTAGATCAGTATTTTTTTTTTTTTAAAAGAATCTTTGTTGGGTTTTCAATTATACAAAACCTGAGCAGGTTAAATATTCCAAGGATGTATCTCAACAACATAGCATCTTTAGTAGTTGTACTGACATAATAACCAACACAGGCAATAGTAATAGATTTGTGTAGATAATCTAAACAAAGAAACTCAACAAGTATGTGATATCTCTGAAGAGTTTTCAAAATAGGAAGAGAAGTCAGTTGTTTGCAGCAGTATCATCAGGAAAATCTGAGCAGAGATTCTGAAAAGAAAAAAACTGTTAAGAAAAAAGACAAAGGAGAGGGGTGTTGTGAGTCAGAGATGTAGAAGGATGCGTAAAAGTATGCGAGAATGTACCCTGAGGTATATAGGTGATAACAGGTTGTGGCGTATTGGCTATGTGCCAAAGAACTGAGACTATGATGAGTGTCATGTATATGGGCCGAAAACTACTGTAGGGAGAAAAAAAAACGTATGTGAAAGAAGATAGAAAAAGAGAGAGAACAAGACGATAAGTAAAAGGAAGCAATACAGAGAAAGAAAAGGTATGGGAGAGAGCTTAGACTGAAGAATAAGGACAAAAGAAAAGAGAAGGGGAGATGAAGCAGGAACGGCTGGAGGGGTCCTTCCCAGAACACATTGTATATGTTTAGTAGTAAGACGAAGGGTGAATTAGGGAGCTAGGGGGTGGAGGGTACTGCAGGTGTTGTAAGGCCTCACTTTGTTGGGGATGTAAAAGGACGAATTGTCGAGGTTAGAAGAAGTATATAGGAGACGGTGGAGAGAATAGTTAGATAGAAGTTTAGCTTGGCTGACTAAGAGTGGTAAGAGAGTAGTAACAACATAATGAGCCTAGTATGCCTATGATACATAATCATGATAACAGAAGATAGGATGGAGCAATATAGAATATCCAGACTACTGGATCGTGTTTCCAGGTTGAGTCATTACATAGATCAGTATTTTAAAAGCAGGATTTAGAGGCATACAAAAATATCCCAAAGCTGTGTTCTGGAGAGGAACTTATGGGCATAATCTGCATGCAGGGGAGGACTGACCATTTGAGCACTCGGGCACTGCCTGAGGGCCCGGAGTCAGTAGGGGGCCCCATGAAATGCCCCTGGTACCTTTTATAGACTTTTTTTGAGTGTGAGCAAGGACATAGGCGTAGGAGTTGTCAGTCCGCCCCTGTCTGCATGCCTAATTGTGCATAAACATGCACATTCATGGACATGCATGTACCTTTATTGACGATTATTGTAACTTTATTGTAGATAGGAGTATTTTATTACACCCATGAGCATGAGGCCTTACCCTTGTTCTGACTCAGAGAAAAGTATTGAAGCTTGAGGGTCACTTCGAAAGAAAGCAGAGTCAACAATACCAGCCTCCTTGCTTCCTTGATAAAAGGCTGCCTCTAAAATCTAACTCTATATAAAACTTTTATTCAAGGGATAGAACCTCTGTCAGATCTTTATTTATGCCTGGATCTCCATTGAGAAGATTTGCTTTTGCTTTATTTCATGATATTAAATTATGTAAATCCCTCTTTGGGGTACAATCTTTGTTAAACTGGCCATAGACTATTTGAATCTCGGCCGGATTCGAACCATGTATGAGTAGGCTGAATGTACCAAGTTGATCAATCAACTTGGGTACAACCAGCCTGCTGGATTTTTCATGCAATTTTTGCTAGTGGCTGTATTAGCAGCCAGCAATAATCACTGTGTTCTCCTGGTGGGGACGGCTTCCCCTGCTGGGAGAACACAATGGCTCTACAGGAGGGATTCCCCTGTCAATACTAATTGTGTTGAGGGGGGATTCAAACCCTTGTTTCAGAAAAGAAATTCACTCTCTCTATTGTATGCCTTAAATTACTATTACTGTCTGTGTCTATCAGTTCTTATCTTGTTACCCCATGGAAAGGAAGTGAGATGAAATCTCCCTAATGGGATCACAAGAGAAAATAACGTAAAACAAAAGTTTTAGTTATGCAGGCCATAGACGGGTCGTTTATCAGCCGAATTTTCGTCCGACCGATATTCACACTGTTAGTGGGGCAATGCCGTCGGCTGTTTTTTGCGGATCTTCTCATTTCTTTTTATCGGTTATGCTGGAAAATCTACGAAAAACTCACGTTTTTCGTAAGCATTGGTGGCAGCGTCCATGGCAGCAACAATTGATTTTTCGTTTATCGGCTGACAATTGGGCCGATAAACGGCCTGCCTATGGCCAGCCTTAGAGTTAATATTTAAGCATGTATAGTCTATTCTATCTTTTACAAGAAAAATTGTTTGCTGCCAAATAAATCAACAATCAAAACACAAAAAATATACAAGCTGCTGCAAACACGTGAAATGCGTGTTCATCACATGTGAAAAATATATAAAGCTAATATAAAGTGCTGCGCTGCTCAAAAATCATAAAATATGAAAAACATAACAAAAAGTCCAAAAACACATATATAAAACTCCAACGTGAAAGTCCACAAAGGAGAAGAAGAAACTCTTCAGCAAATCCAAATGGAAAGAAGCATCTTCCTACTGTGACTGAACCAACAATCCTGGTGCTGTAAGTCTTTAAATGGTGTGCATCACCCCAGTGAACATATAATATAGGTGGACCCTCACTTTCTCATATGGACCCATATGAGAGACAGGTCAACCAAACATCTTCCCTTCTAGTGGGGGTAACACATAGGTTTCTCTTCTATGGATAATCCTCCCCTCATGTGTGACCACTGTATCCTCCAAATGAACCTGTCAGCGATATGGCTGGCTCTGTAAGTGGAACTGAACAACCATAAAAACAGCCATAGTGCAGCACGTTTCTTAAAACTTCAAAGATGTATCAAAATATGCACTCACATGGTAACAATAATAAAACCGCAATATAGTAGAGATCATGTAATACACTGAGCAATGTGTCCTACTGTGCTAAACGGCGTTCCGGCTCTGGCGTCACCCGGCTCCTCCCCACGCGTATCGTCAAGCCCCACGTGACTTCATCAGGAGACTTTGTTTGCCTTGCATCTGCTGTAAGTCATCGATTAATTTTGGTTCAGACAGACATTAAAAGATATCTGTTAATTGTTTCCAAACTGAAAACATTATTTTAATGAAAATAACAAACATGTTATCACCTGCTGTGTGCAGTGGTATTGTACAGAGCAGCCTTGACCCTCCTCTTCTCAAGTCCCCCGGCAGCGCTTCTGGCTCCTCCTCTTCTTCGTGTGTATCCAAAACAAGCCGCTTGCTATGGAGGCACACAGTGACTGTGTGCTCCAGAGCTATGTGTCTATGGAGCCGCGTGTCTTACACAACGGGACATAGCCCTGCCCCCCATCGCCTCTGCACTTCATTTGATTGACAGCAGCAAGGGCCAATAGCTGTGCTGTGTGAAGAGGAAGAGAGGGAAGAAGAGATGCAGCTGTACACAGAGCTGGGTCTATTCTGTTCTCTCTTCCTTTTCACACAAGGGGGTCAGGGGAGCGGGGTCAGAAAAATAGAAAAATGCATTAAGGTAACAAAGGTTTTTTGATTAAGTCGGTTTAATAACGTTTCAATCAGTTCTGAAATAACAACTGTATTTTTATTAATTCTTCCAATTTCCAGGAAAAAAAATAATACCATCTCATCATCTAGGTCTGTTAATTAAGTTACGGATGTGAAAAAATACACTTGTGAATGAAAAGGGTGGAGGAGTTAAATTGTTATAACTGAGGGTGGAGACATCTCTGGAGAAAATACTGCTGAGAAACGGAGAGGAAAATTGTCAAAATTTCAAAAATTAAAAGTGAATAAACGACATTATGAATGAATGATATGTACATGAATCCTTAACAGCAAGCTGCACACAGCACATATCTGCAAAAACAATTACTAAGCGTAGACTATTTGAATAATTCCTGCTCTCTTGTGGGTATCTCCAGTTGTCCATCAGTCACTTAGATAGTTACTTATAGATAGGCATTAAATTTCATTTAAAAGATTTTTTTTTTAGCTCTGGATAGAGTAGTGCAAGTGTTAGAGCTTCTGTGAGCTCTTCAGTGGGGAGATTTACCCCCCTATCTGTCACTGAGACAGGAAGTGATGTGAAATCCAAATTATTAGAGTTGTCATCGGAGCACAAAGCAAGGGAAAATCCTTCAATCAGGACACCTGTTTCTCTGCCAACTCTTTTGGATGAGAATTGCAATGATATCAGAGAGAATTCCCAGAATGACCTGTTGTTTCTCCAAGCCAGGAAGGACATTTTCCCAGCAGGACAGAGGCAGCAAACAAGTCACCTGATGACCCTTCCCTATCCTAACTAGTACTAAATAATAAAAAAATGTTGATAAAATAAAGTGTAGACAATTAATTTCTCTTATTTGCTTCATTTTGGTCTTTAAAATAAACCATACCATGTTTTAACCACTTCCTGTCTGGCCTATGTATATAAACAGCTGGACGGGTGCAGTGCAGGGGCAGGTGGCCGATTATAAATGTCCTCACGCTTCCCTGCTTGTGCAAGCTCCCTGGGAGAGTGCAGCACCGCGATCCGGTGCCCACTGTGTCCTCCAGACACAGCGGAACACCGATCATTGTACTGGACCTCTGTGTGAGGTCCCGATCATGTGATCACTGATTGGCCAATCAATGATCACATGAAGAGTAGTAAGCAAGATGTCACTTCTGACATCATTGCTTACTACTTGTGAAATCTGTTCACAACAGCCTTGTACCATGTGACAAGCTGTGACCAATCACAGCTCACACTGTATTTCTCAATGGCTGCAAGAATGCAGCCAGAGAGAAGGAGAAATGATTGCTTTTACAGCCTTTATGGGTGTAAAAGAAATCAGTGTAAGGAAAAAAAAAATCTTCACCACCCCCCACAAGTAGTACAGTGTCACTATGGTGACACTGTGCTGCTAGGGTGATGGTATGTTAAAAAAACAAATAATAATATAAAAAAATAAAATAAAAATGTAAAAAAAAATTATAATTTTTGGTTATAAACAAATCTGGGGTTTTTTTTTACTAAAAAGATAACTGAATAAATTTTGGCCAAGATTTATGAAGAAAGATTATTTAATTGCAAAATACTTTAAGAAAAACACTATTTTCAAAATTTTTTGACATTTCATTTATATAGCAAAAAAAATGTAAATCTCAGTGGTGAATAAATACCACCAAAATGAAGTTTAATCTGTCTCAAAAAAATGCTAAATAATTCATACGGGTATAATGTTGCATGGCCATGCAATTGTCATTCAAAGTGTGATAGCACTGAAAACTGAAAATTGGCCTGGACAGGAAGGGGTTAAAAGTGTCCGGCCTTGAAGTGGTTAATATATCTGTTCAAAAAAGTGCAAAAAAAGCCTGATAAGCATGTCATAAATCCAGTGAGCTTCTAACTTCATGTGCATTCTGCTATGGTATGGTTATCACCCCAGCCCAGTTCTCCTGAAAGAGCTACAGAACACCTCCCTGCTATGTTATGGAGATGAGGACAGTTCTGTAATCCTAACACATTTTTTGTCCTAGGGTGACAATGATGATCTTTCATAGATGCAGTACAGTAATTCAGCATTGTCACCCTAGAACAGATGTGTTGCTAACAGGATTACAAGTAAAAAAAAAAAGAAAAGAAGAAAATTAATGTAACAACCACTTCTAAGGACTGATAAGCTGCAATATATAACATTTTTGTTACTGGGTTAAAATACACTATAATATTTATATATTCACCCTTTCTATAGGAAGCTAAAGAATGTTATGCCTACTTAAAAAAAACTGGAAAAAAAATTGCAGCTCACAGCACAGCAAGGATTTTACATGTAGTCTAGGTAAAATATTAAAAAGCATATTCTGTAAGTATGGTGCCTTGAATTTAATAATAAATAATTTGTTATTTCAATAGTACATTTTTAAAGAGTACGTTCACACAAATCTAATATAGGGGTTTTGGGTCAGTAATGGTAAGCTGGATCATTCAGTAGCTTAATATATATTTCCCGGAGACACTAGACTTTCCTCATCAGGGTTTCTGGCTCAAATTTTCTCATGTTCAATACAAATGCCTTTACAGAGATAAGCAAAGCAGATTACACTTCTTTTTCTGTATCCTCTCCTGTACATGCACTTGCTTTACTGCAAAGCTGGAATCTGACAAAAAATATATACTATTCGGTGCAGAACTACCACCATAATAGCCCACAAGGCCGCTATCAGGGCCCAGGGCAGAGAGGGACTGGGTTGGAAGAGGTGTGAGCTGTCCTTCTAGGTCCACCATTTTAACCATCTGTGATTCTGCCAGTGTAACTCCTCCATCACAGTCAGACCTTGGCTGAGTGATTTTCTCTCAATCAGAGGTAGGTACTACTGACTTGTCAATGCATTTTCAAAGGTTCTAATTATGCTTGAAAACATCTAATCTTATATGAGGTGTGAAAAGGAAGAAGACTCTCTTAGAGATCAACAGGAAAAAGATCACTAAGGGCATAAAAAAATCAGAGATTGTATTCTTTCCTTCAACCCTCCAGTACTGTCCAAAGAACAATCCACCAAACTTTTTTATCACCCTTTTTAAATAAAAGACTTATTCTTAATGTATTTTAAATCCAACTAAATGTAGCACCCTCCTAGTTAACTATGAAGGGGGGAGCTAGATATTTGTTTCATAGTTAGAAGGCAGCCTGGGTGATAATCAGAGGAGTCAAATTTGGGTCAGGGCTGAGAGGCTCTGCAGATCAGCTCTCTGATTCCTCTCCCTGATCTAGAGACTTGAAGACATCTCTGGAACTCAGTGGGCGGGGGTGAGGAGGAGCTGGCCTGCACTCTTGAGGGCTCCTGGCCAATCCTTAGGCAGGAGGCTTGACATGGGGTAGGACAGCCCTTAAGAGTGAATGAGCCTGCTCAGAAGCAGGTGAGTTTGGGTGGAAGCTGTAGAAAAGGCTGAGATGCAGAGTCCTGGGAGGGGCTCAGTGGAAAGAGCCTACATCAGGCAGGGTTGCTGGAAAGGAGTCCCCTGAGAGGGGACCACCTGTACAACAGGAAAGGAGCCAGCCCAGGTGAAGTCCTGAAAGCAGCCACCAACCCAACAAGCACACAGGAGAGGAAGAGTGAGTAATCCTACATCCCCTGGGTCAATTAAGGGGAAAGGAGCATTCTAGTGGGAAACTTGACTAGCTCTTTACCTGGGACTCTTTCAACTTAAAGTGTCAGGCAATGGATCCCCTTGCCCAGGGATTTCCTCCAGATAATTGGATGAGAAGAGGATTAATCTGGGGTCTGGAGTGGTACACTGGGAGAGGCTGGAAAGCTCTCCAACAGAGAACTTTTTGCTGTAAAAAGACTTGTACATAGTTATCAGAATGTTGTCCTCAGTGTACTGTTCCTTTAGGCATCCCATACACCCCTTACCCCATCCAAGTTCAAATACCCCTAATAAAACTTAAAAACCAAGCTCAATGACTGTTTAAGTCTGATGAAAATGTGTGTTGCCTGGCTGTGCAGGACTATAGGGGGACCCAAAATTTCAGCAGCTCCTAATGGTAGTGCTACATAAAGATGCTTAAACAAAGAAATATGGTCAATTGGCTATTGCAAAGTGGCTCCAATGTTTTTCTCTCTCTCTTATCTATTACAGGTACTTACATAGTGCCATCAATATACGCAGTGCTTTACACGTATATTGTATATTTACATCAGTCCATGCCCTCAAGGAGCGTACAATCTAAGGTCCCGACTCCCTAACTCACATTCATACATGCACATACTAGGGACAATTCAGACCCAATTAACCTACCAGCATGTCTTTGGAGTGTGGGAGGAAACCCAAGCAGGCAAGGAGGGAGAACATGCAAACTTCAGGCACATAGTGCCATGGCTGGGATTCAAAGCAACATCCCTAGTGCTGCTAGTTGGAAGTGCTAACCACTTAGCCACTGCGCTGCCCACGTTAAACTATAATCCTCTATTCTCACATTTAGAGCTCACACATGGTGGTATCCTCTATGCCTGCTGACCAGTGTTTGATACAAGCAAATGAGCCAGAAATTGTCAACGAAATTGAGCACAATGAATATAATTAGAGATGAGCGAATCGAAGTAGGCGAAGTGGAATTCGAGTCGAATATTGGAAAAGTCGAATCCGAAAAATAGCCTACTTCGGACGCGAGAATCGAAATTTTTCCTAAAATGGCGGCGGACATTTGCGGCGACGGAGCGGGGAT
This sequence comes from Staurois parvus, assembly GCF_062004578.1. NCBI lineage: Eukaryota > Metazoa > Chordata > Amphibia > Anura > Ranidae > Staurois > Staurois parvus. Next base: position 5,623,699 of record NW_028319936.1, on the reverse strand, counting down.
GTCTGGGAAAGCGCGCAGACAAGGCGCGCTGACCCATAATGCATTCCTTAATGACATGTGATCGCATTAGCCAATCAGCAGCCAGGCAGCCAGCACTGTGTAATGGTCGAGCTATAAATAGAGGCCATTTTAGAATTCTTCATTTGCCTCCAGTCATTCAAGAGAGGCAGACCGCTCTGTATTAGGGACAGAGTTAGGGCCACAGAAACGTTACTTGGGGACAGAGAAACGTTACTTAGGGACAGAGAAGCATTACTCAGGGACACAGAATTGTTAATGAGGGCCACAGAATCGTTACTTAGGGCCAAAGAAACGCTAGTTAGGGCCACAGAATTGCTACTCAGGGACAGACAGAATTGTTACTGAGTGCCAGAGAATTGTTACTTAGGGCCACAGAAACGTTATTTAGGGCCACAGAATTGTTACTCAGGGACAGACACAGAATTGTTACTGAGGGCCACAGAACTGTTACTTAGGGCCACAGAAATGTTATTAGGGCCACAGAATTGTTACTCAGGGACAGACAGAATTGTTACTGAGTGCCAGAGAATTGTTACTTAGGGCCACAGAAACGTTAGTTAGGGCCACAGAATTGTTACTCAGGGACAGACACAGAATTGTTATTGAGGGCCACAGAACTGTTACTTAGGGCCACAGAAACGTTAGTTAGGGCCACAGAATTGTTACTCAGGGACAGACAGAATTGTTACTGAGTGCCAGAGAATTGTTACTTAGGGCCACAGAAACGTTAGTTAGGGCCACAGAATTGTTACTCAGGGACAGACACAGAATTGTTACTGAGGGCCACAGAACTGTTACTTAGGGCCACAGAAACGTTAGTTAGGGCCACTGAATTGTTACTCAGGGACAGACACAGAATTGTTACTGAGGGCCACAGAATTGTTACTTAGGGCCACAGAAACGTTACTCAGGGACACAGAATTGTTACTGAGGGCCACAGAACTGTTACTTAGGGCCACAGAAACGTTAGTTAGGGCCACAGAATTGTTACTCGGACAGACACAGAATTGTTACTGAGGGCCACAGAATTGTTACTGAGGGCCACAGAACCGTTACTTAGGGCCACAGAATCGTTACTCAGGGACACAGAATTGTTACTGAGGGCCACAGAACCGTTACTTAGGGCCACAGAATTGTTACTCAGGGACAGACACAGAATTGTTACTGAGGGCCACAGAATTGTTACTGAGGGACACAGAATTGTTACTGAGGGCCACAGAACCGTTACTTAGGGCCACAGAATTGTTACTCAGGGACAGACACAGAATTGTTACTGAGGGCCACAGAATTGTTACTTAGGGCCACAGAAACGTTACTCAGGGACACAGAATTGTTACTCAGGGACAGACACAGAATTGTTACTCAGGGACAGACACAGAATTGTTACTGAGGGCCACAGAATTGTTACTTAGGGCCACAGAAACGTTACTCAGGGACACAGAATTGTTACTCAGGGACAGACACAGAATTGTTACTCAGGGATAGACACAGAATTGTTACTGAGGGCCACAGAATTGTTACTTAGGGCCACAGAAACGTTACTCAGGGACACAGAATTGTTACTCAGGGACAGACACAGAATTGTTACTCAGGGACAGACACAGAATTGTTACTGAGGGACACAGAATTGTTACTGAGGGCCACAGAACCGTTACTCAGGGACACAGAATTGTTACTCAGGGACAGACACAGAATTGTTACTGAGGGCCACAGAATTGTTACTTAGGGCCACAGAAACGTTACTCAGGGACACAGAATTGTTACTCAGGGACAGACACAGAATTGTTACTCAGGGACAGACACAGAATTGTTACTGAGGGACACAGAATTGTTACTGAGGGCCACAGAACCGTTACTTAGGGCCACAGAAACGTTACTCAGGGACAGACACAGAATTGTTACTCAGGGACAGACACAGAATTGTTACTGAGGGCCACAGAATTGTTACTTAGGGCCACAGAATCGTTACTCAGGGACACAGAATTGTTACTGAGGGCCACAGAACCGTTACTTAGGGCCACAGAATTGTTACTCAGGGACAGACACAGAATTGTTACTGAGGGCCACAGAATTGTTACTGAGGGACACAGAATTGTTACTGAGGGCCACAGAACCGTTACTTAGGGCCACAGAATTGTTACTCAGGGACAGACACAGAATTGTTACTGAGGGCCACAGAATTGTTACTTAGGGCCACAGAAACGTTACTCAGGGACACAGAATTGTTACTCAGGGACAGACACAGAATTGTTACTCAGGGACAGACACAGAATTGTTACTGAGGGCCACAGAATTGTTACTTAGGGCCACAGAAACGTTACTCAGGGACACAGAATTGTTACTCAGGGACAGACACAGAATTGTTACTCAGGGACAGACACAGAATTGTTACTGAGGGCCACAGAATTGTTACTTAGGGCCACAGAAACGTTACTCAGGGACACAGAATTGTTACTCAGGGACAGACACAGAATTGTTACTCAGGGACAGACACAGAATTGTTACTGAGGGACACAGAATTGTTACTGAGGGCCACAGAACCGTTACTCAGGGACACAGAATTGTTACTCAGGGACAGACACAGAATTGTTACTGAGGGCCACAGAATTGTTACTTAGGGCCACAGAAACGTTACTCAGGGACACAGAATTGTTACTCAGGGACAGACACAGAATTGTTACTCAGGGACAGACACAGAATTGTTACTGAGGGACACAGAATTGTTACTGAGGGCCACAGAACCGTTACTTAGGGCCACAGAAACGTTACTCAGGGACAGACACAGAATTGTTACTCAGGGACAGACACAGAATTGTTACTGAGGGCCACAGAATTGTTACTTAGGGCCACAGAAACGTTACTCAGGGACACAGAATTGTTACTCAGGGACAGACACAGAATTGTTACTCAGGGACAGACACAGAATTGTTTCTGAGGGCCACAGAATTGTTACTTAGGGCCACAGAAACGTTACTCAGGGACACAGAATTGTTACTCAGGGACAGACACAGAATTGTTACTCAGGGACAGACACAGAATTGTTACTGAGGGCCACAGAATTGTTACTTAGGGCCACAGAAACGTTACTCAGGGACACAGAATTGTTACTCAGGGACAGACACAGAATTGTTACTCAGGGACAGACACAGAATTGTTACTGAGGGCCACAGAATTGTTACTTAGGGCCACAGAAACGTTACTCAGGGACACAGAATTGTTACTCAGGGACAGACACAGAATTGTTACTCAGGGACAGACACAGAATTGTTACTGAGGGACACAGAATTGTTACTGAGGGCCACAGAACCGTTACTTAGGGCCACAGAAACGTTATTCAGGGACAGACACAGAATTGTTACTCAGGGACAGACACAGAATTGTTACTGAGGGACACAGAATTGTTACTGAGGGACACAGAATTGTTACTCAGGGACACAGAATTGTTACTGAGGGCCACAGAACCGTTACTTAGGGCCACAGAATTGTTACTCAGGGACAGACACAGAATTGTTACTCAGGGACAGACACAGAATTGTTACTCAGGGACACAGAATTGTTACTGAGGGACACAGAATTGTTACTGAGGGCCACAGAATTGTTACTCAGGGACACAGAATTGTTACTGAGGGACACAGAATTGTTACTGAGGGACACAGAATTGTTACTCAGGGACAGACACAGAATTGTTACTGAGGGCCACAGAACTGTTACTTAGGGCCACAGAACTGTTACTTAGGGCCACAGAAACGTTACTCAGGGACACAGAATTGTTACTCAGGGACACAGAATCGTTTAATTAAAGAGTATGTCAGACAACATGCAGAGGAGTGGCAGAGGAGGCAATGTTTTAGGAGCGAGCAGATGTGGCAGCAGAGGAAGGGGTCGAGGCAGCACTATTCGCAGCCAGAGGCCAGTGCTCCCGATGTCATCCAGTACAGTGAGAAAGAGCTAACAGAGGGCGGTCAGGAACGGGGGGAGACATCCGCCTCTTCAGCAGCCAGGCAAAGAAGTAGTGGCAAGGAGAGTGGCTCGGTAGCCGGTGTAGAGACAGGTCTGTCTCCTGACCCACACGCAGCCGAGGGGGCTAGTAGTGAGGCGGAGACCCTAATTGATGATGATGAGGCTGATCGCACTTGGCAGCCTCGTCGTCATCAGGCTATTGCTTCCGCATCATCAGGAGAAGAGGGTGGCAGCTTGGCAGCGAGCAAAACAGTCGGTGGGTTGTCTCCATCGCCACACTCTGCCATGTGCCACTTTCAGGTCTCCTCACACACTGCTGGTGTGTTGAATTTTTTGACATAGGGTGCTGGCAGATTACGGGCCTCCCATAGCTGCTGCCAGGCCCCTAATCTGCCATGGGCCCCTATATACCGCCTCCTCATGCTGCTGCGAAGTCCAGAGTCTCTCATGGGTCCCTGTACGGCCTCCCATTGCTGCTGTCTCCATCGCCACACTCTGCCATGTGCCACTTTCAGGTCTCCTCACACACTGCTGGTGTGTTGAATTTTTTGACATAGGGTGCTGGCAGATTACGGGCCTCCCATAGCTGCTGCCAGGCCCCTAATCTGCCATAGGCCCCTATATACCGCCTCCTCATGCTGCTGCCAGGTCCAGAGTCTGTCATGGGTCCCTGTACGGCCTCCCATTGCTGCTGTCTCCATCGCCACACTCTGCCATGTGCCACTTTCAGGTCTCCTCACACACTGCTGGTGCGTTCAGTTTTTTGACATAGGGTGCTGGCAGATTACGGGCCTCCCATAGCTGCTGCCAGGCCCCTAATCTGCCATAGGCCCCTATATACCGCCTCCTCATGCTGCTGCCAGGTCCAGAGTCTGTCATGGGTCCCTGTACGGCCTCCCATTGCTGCTGTCTCCATCGCCACACTCTGCCATGTGCCACTTTCAGGTCTCCTCACACACTGCTGGTGTGTTGAATTTTTTGACATAGGGTGCTGGCAGATTACGGGCCTCCTATAGCTGCTGCCAGGCCCCTAATCTGCCATAGGCCCCTATATACCGCCTCCTCATGCTGCTGCCAGGTCCAGAGTCTCTCATGGGTCCCTGTACGGCCTCCCATTGCTGCTGTCTCCATCGCCACACTCTGCCATGTGCCACTTTCAGGTCTCCTCACACTGCTGGTGTGTTCCATTTTTTGTCATAGGGTGCTGGCAGATTACGGGTCTCCCATAGCTGCTGCCAGGCCCCTAATCTGCCATGGGCCCCTATACCGACTCCTCATGCTGTGACGTTGCAACAAGGTGGAATTCAACCCTACATATGTTAGACCGCCTTTACGAACAGCAAAAGGCCATCACAGATTTCCTGATGTTAAAAGCGGATAAAGGTACTCCCTGTGTAACTTAGATGTCAGCCATTGGCAGCTCATGCGTGACACCTGCGCTTGCTCAGGCCCTTTGAGGAGGCCACGCTATTCGTGAGTCGGCAGGACTATGGGATGAACGACGTCATTCCTCTGTTGCACGTCCTGGAACAAATGCTGTTAACAATGGCTGGTCAGGGTGCGGTAGACGTGGCGCACAGATCTCAACGCCACATGACCCCTGTGGGGGCAGGACAGGAAGAAGAGGAGGAGGTAGAGGAGGACATTGGTGCTCAGGAATTATTGAGTGAAATGGGTGGTTTTTCCACTCAGCGGACAGGAGTGGAGGAGCAGGAGCATCTGGTAGAGGAGGAGGAAGAGGAGACAGAGGACCCAGACGCACCGTGGCAGTATGCTGTGGAGATGGAGGCAGGGAGTCCCTCGCATTCCTTGGCACAAATGGCCCATAGCATGCTCGCTTGCTTGCGTAATGACAGCCGAATAATAACCATCAGACAGAGGGATGACTTTTGGCTGTCCACCTTGTTGGACCCTTGCTACCGTTCAAAAATGGTGGCCTTTTTCACACCTGCTGAGAGGGAGGCCAAAATAACGTACTATAAAAACCACCTATGTAGTCAGCTGGTCTCTGCCTGTCTGCGCCAACGTCCATCCTCAGACACTGTGGGCCCTGTGCGCTCGCGTTCCGCTGCCATGGCAGCAGGGGAGGGGTGGGGTGGTAGGAGCAGTGGCAGCTCCACCAGCAGCAGCTGCCTCAGTCTGCAGTCGATGATGAGTAGCTTTCTTCACCAGCGCAGTGAGGAAACTACTAACCAGCCGCAGCAGCAGCAGCAGCAGCAGCATCAGGTGGACCTGGAGCAGGACCTCAAACAACAGGCTTAGGCCTACTTGGACAGCACCCTGCCAACCGAGGTAGACAATCCCCTTGACTACTGGGCAACGAAACTTGACCTTTGGCCCCAACTAGCTGAATTTGCCCTTGAAAGGCTGTCATGCCCGGCCAGTAGCGTGGCATCGGAGCGCGTGTTTAGTGCGGCAGGAGGTATTGCAACTCCGCGGAGGACACGACTGTCCACCCAAAGTGTGGAGAGACTGACGTTTGTGAAAATGAATCAGGCGTGGATTAGTCTGGATTTAAAACCACCAGTTCCTGACACAACTGACTAAATCCGCCATGAATCATGCCCCAAACATGTGCCACTTTCAGGTCTCCTCACACTGCTGGTGTGTTCCATTTTTTGTCATAGGGTGCTGGCAGATTACGGGCCTCCCATAGCTGCTGCCAGGCCCCTAATCTGCCATGGGCCCCTATACCGCCTCCTCATGCTGCTGCCAGGTCCAGAGTCTCTCATGGGTCCCTGTACGGCCTCCCATTGCTGCTGTCTCCATCGCCACACTCTGCCATGTGCCACTTTCAGGTCTCCTCACACTGCTGGTGGGTTCCATTTTTTGTCATAGGGTGCTGGCAGATTACGGGCCTCCCATAGCTGCTGCCAGGCCCCTAATCTGCCATGGGCCCCCGTACCGACTCCTCATGCTGCTGCCAGGCCCGTAATCTGTCATGGGCCCCTGTTGTCGCTTGTTGGCATATTCCGCTCGTTCAGATGCTCCTTCTCCTGCTACTCCTCTTCACGGATTCCGTCAGCAGTCTTTCTTGGAATCCGTTTCCAAGAGACAACAGTTTGCGAGCACGCACCCGACGGTGCAGAAGCTGAACGTCCTCCTGTCCAAGTTGCTGCTGCCAGGCTCGTAATCTGTCATGCGCCCCTGTACCGCCTCCTCATGCTGCTGCCAGGTCCAGAGTGTGTCATGGGCCCCCGTACCGACTCCTCATGCTGCTGCCAGGCCCGTAATCTGTCATGGGCCCCTGTACCGCCTCCCCATGCTGCTGCCAGGTCCAGAGTGTGTCATGGGTCCCTGTACGGCCTCCCATTGCTGCTGCCAGGCCCGTAATCTGCCATGGGCCCCCGTACCGACTCCTCATGCTGCTGCCAGGCCCGTAATCTGTCATGGGCCCCTGTACCGCCTCCTCATGCTGCTGCCAGGTCCAGAGTGTGTCATGGGTCCCTGTACGGCCTCCCATTGCTGCTGTCTCTATCGCCACACTCTGCCATGTGCCACTTTCAGGTCTCCTCACACTGCTGGTGGTTTCCATTTTTGTCATAGGGTGCTGTATGGCCTCCCATTGCTGCTGCCTCCACCGCCACACTGTGGCTCCACACTCTGGTTTTGGCCCCGTGACTGCCCAAATGAGTGAAGTGTGCGGTGATTCTAAGATCGACGGCACTCATCTGCATGTCATACTGACTGACAGTATTATTTCTCTTCCCCAGCAGACTCCAAGGGCATTTAAATTAAAGGTACAGTGTTCTGCACTAATATTAAGTCTCTCTGAAGCCTAGAAACACCCTTTTTTAAGTTAAATTCACAGCGAATATATTCGACTCGAATCGAAATTTTTCCACGAATTCGCCGAATCAGTCGAATCGAATTTTTGAATACTTCGCTCATCTCTAAATATAATGCAAAACAAACAGAAACAAGAACCTCAGATTCACATTGGTCATGGCCAACTACTATTTGGATTTTACATTACCTGAGAATCTCAAATCATTAAAGAAAATTTTTTAGTGAAAGTTCTATGGAGACCTCCTTCTGAAATGTCATTTACTATGCTGTGCCTGGTTTCAGTCCTTTCTGAGTCACTGACCTGGAAAGACATGCAGATTAGAACGTCAGAGTGAAGTTGGAACTCCATATCTATTCCAGTAATGCAAATATCATTGAGGATACTGGATTAGCAAGACTGGCAACTAGCATTTTCAGAAAAAAGTCAGTAATGTAAACCTATGTATTTCTTTTAGCACAGGTCTCTTTAAAGCCAACTTTAGCTTTGCACCACCGTTACTGTATTGTATGCAGTAACAATAGCCATGGCAGCACACAGGACTGCTTGAGGATCTTAGGGTGGAAGGAGGGGGATTCTTGAGGTAAATTAAACATACAAAATCTGTATACATGAGGAAAAAACACTAACCCATTACTGTATCGTTACACATTGCAAAGGTCCTTGTTGACACTGTACACTCTGTGACATTTCCAATCAAAAAGAGCTGACATCAGACACACAGGGGGAGATTTCAGATTTTCTCTGTTGTTGCTAGTTGAGTCCCCCTTTGTAGGTTCTGCAGTAGGAAGAATCTGTTTAACAGCGTAGATTTCTTATCCTTAGAACTTCTTCTCATCCCAGCCAGCACTGAAATTAGTCCTCTATGCCTAGCACAGCCTTTTTCAGGCTTCAAAAATCCCACAGCACCTCCCTAGGTAAAAAACAACAAAATAGATGTTTGCAGTTCTGTATTGAAAACACAGCTTAAAGGCATTTGATAATGTTGGGGTTATAGTATAATTGAGTGCAGGAGTACTGACATAGACATCATAATAAAAAATATTGTGAAGTTCATTATTATTATTTTTACTCACTACTAGAGCAGTTCTTTCAGCACTTTCTTGCACTGGTGTTGGAAGGGGTGGAAGGGCTTAGAAATTACACAGAGGCCCTGAAAACTGGGACACTGAATAAGACTGATGAGCTACAGAGGACCGAGAAGTTGGCTGAAAAAATACATTAATTCAATCCCTTCCTCCCTTCCTTGACAGCCTCTCTCCGCAGCACTGGTCCTTAGTAGTCTGCTGACTACGCTGATAGTTCTCTTTTCCCCATTATAGACATACATTATGTTAAGATCAATGACAGTAGGGGGTCGCTGGGGAAGGGGGCATCAAAAGTTTGCTATGGGGCCTGATGATCTGTAATTACACCCCTGATTCTATTTATATTGTATTGAATCTTATAGTGTGATGAAAGCTGTTGGACGTTTGGAAAACACTTTGTTTGAGTTGCACAGTTGCCTATCTGTCATTTGCTAATAAAAAGATATAGACAGCTGATGATTTCAAATACTTAGCTTCTGTCGCTAGACTTATCAGGACGTATTACCTGCTGATTACTAAGGGAAGACCTTAAGACATTGTCACACATCATGCATACTGTCCATTATAAATTCCCACCATTAATATAATCTATAACACAGAGTTAAGTGATAACAATAATCCCAACTGTTTCCAACTCCATGTATAGCTAATGAGCAGGCAAACTGTTTTGTAGATTATCTTCAATTAGCCCAGCCTTATCGAAAACATTGTATGTGTAGTGTTATACATGTGATAAAGCATTCCTTCATGTAATATATTAGGATATTGGCTGTCAACAACAAGTATGAGACTATATCAGAGGATTGAAAATCTATATTTATACAGACTGTCTAAATGGTTTGTACTGTATGGCTAGATTATTATATCTAACACCATGCATTTAAGATAAACTATAAAAGTTCATTTTATTGTCATTTTTTACATTTTTAAACTGCTTTAGATTTTATGCATGTAACAATTTTATTGTAAAAATAAAAATTTCATTCAGAATGCACATTATGACACCGGAGTAACAGAGCATTGCTCAATTTCTATGGCTGAATTTACATCTATGCAATGTATCAGCATGCACTAAAACCCAAATTCTAATGCAATTTACTGAAAATTATGTTAACGATCTGTACATGTTCTTTACCATTTTGTAAACTCTCTGTGGAGGTGTATTATTTTGTGTGGTGAGGCTTGTTAAAGTGAACCTGTCACCACAAGGTCACTTGTAAACTAAGCACAACATGTAAAAGAAAGACATGTATACTTACCTTTCCAAAGAGAGAGAGAGAAATTAAAAAAGAAGACATCAAAAAACAATTTAAAAGTATATAAACTTAAAAAGACACAAAATATTAAACTTAAAAATAATTGTATTTTCCCTTTAGCAGATACTGTACAATTCATTTCTACAGCTTTGCCTATTGCCAGTTGTGACTTGTTGCTTCTCTTAAAGGGTCTTCCTACTCAAAACGTGTATTCTATTGTTTGGTAGATGCCAAAGTGTTAAATACATGACAGTTTCTTATATGTAAGTGCTAAAAAATTCCCAGGTGAACATGCACAGTTAGGAATTATGACAGTGAGAGCTTTCCTATTGTATGGAAGATGTATAAGAGGCCAAGGGCTGCCTCAGTACACTATAACTAAAATTTAACCTGAAGATGGACTGGCCCATTAACTTAAAATGTACATATAAAATCAAATTAACAAAATTCTTAAGTACTGTAGTGACTGCTTAACAAGCTCAATCATTCACATAAAAATGTGCTCTTAGATCTTCTTAATCTTAATAAAATTGGCAATACATTAAACAAGCCAAGTAACAAACTACAAGGGAAGAGTTTTTTGACAAAGCTGAAAATCTAGATGTAGCCAGAATGAATGCCTGACCTTTTCAATATACCACGTATCAATGAATTTTAAGATAAATGATTAAATTTGAGTGAGTGTTTTTTTCATCCTGTGACATCTAGCTGTCATCTGTGTCATGTTACTTGGAGCTATTTAAAGCTGTATTCGGTAATATTCTTAAATTAATTTTTTGGAATAAAAAAAAGGTAATTTTACTTAAAGAAGAACTCTGGGCAAAAACATCTTTTCATGTCTTTGTTGCTGATTTTCTACCTTCACTGAATATGTTATCCATCGTCTGGTTCACTTAGTAGTTGCTCTGAAATAATCTATTCATTTTTAAATCAAATTGTTAATTACACTGTTCAACAGGTAAAAAGTTTTGGGCATAAAATTAGCTAATCTTACATAATTTTGGGGTGCTGAAAACGAAAATGACCCTAAAAAATGTTGATTGGCTCTAGTTTCCATGATATATTCACCCATCTAATGACGTAAGCCATTCAAAATTATGATGCAACTTCAGCTGCTTCCTCTGTGAGTGGGACAGTCATGCGAGAGAAATGCACTATGCCAAAAGAGACTGGCCATTACGCCAGTCATTGCAGCCTGGAGAAAAAAATGTTAACTATCCAGCACTTGTAGACAGCAATAAGATCTTATTACCTCCATTACACATCAAGTTGGGATTAATGAAAAACTTTGTTAAGGCAATGGACAAGAATAAAGCAGGTTTCAAGTACCTGATTAGCAAATTTCCAGCACTTAGTGCTGCAAAAATAAATGAAGGAGTCTTTGTTGGGCCACAGATTCGTAAACTTATTCATGATGATGAGTTTCTTTCTCTGTTGCGTGGAAAGGAAAAGGCTGCCTGGACAGCATTTGTATCAGTGACATCAAATTTTCTTGGAAACAATAAAACACCAGACTACAAGAAAGTGGTAGAAAAACTCATCCAGACTTACAGAAATCTGGGTTGCAACATGTCTCTAAAAATTCATTTTCTACATTCGCATCTGGATTTTTTCCCACCAAACTGTGGAGCAGTGAGTGATGAACACAGAGAGCGCTTCCATCAAGACATTGCAGCTATGGAAAGAAGATATCAAGGTAAATGGAGCCCATCAATGCTTGCTGACTATTGCTGGACAGTTGTAAGAGATAGCCCTTTCCTCGAATACAAGAGAAAAGCCAAGAGAAGCAAAACCGACACAAACTGAAGACAAAACTAGTGAGAATCCTAAGTATTAAAATGATTCAACTTAGCTTATGGCTATAATTTTTCTTGGTAATCCTATGCAATATATTATGCCATTTAGGCTTTGTTATGTAGTCAATATCACTTGCTTTATATTTGTGGAAAGACATCTATCTAATTATTGTGCATTATGTAGTCATTACGCCTATAGTAGAAAACTTTCCGTTTACAGAAAAACTAGAGCCAATTGACAAATTTCATTGTTATATTTGAACTCAGAATGTGAAATTCATTAAGAAATGGATCCTTTTGTTTCCAAAACTGGCAAAAAATAAAAATTTGTTGAACAGTGTTATCTTGGGTTTCCTGTTTGTAAGACTAGTGGCTGCTATGCCTCCTATTCCCCCAGCCACTGGTCTTGGCACATCCCTTCTGTAGTTCTTTCTCCAGGAAGCAGTGATGTAATTCAACCCCATTTGCAGTGGTAGGTGGACTGAGACTCTCAGACACATTCAACATGTACAGGCCTAGTATACACACCCACATTCGCTACAATTCCTTGTAGTTGATGGGAACTATAGCTTCCTTTTACTGCAGAGATTGAGGAGAGGATATGATGTCATTCCTGCTGTTATACCTTTAGATGCTGTTATCTTTTGAATTACAGAGATAAGGTCATGAACATTCAAGTAGACGTTTCTCCTAAATGGTAAGGATTTTCAATATGTGATTAACTCTTTAGTGTTTTGTGTAGGGGGAGTACAAATGGATGATTTTTTTTGCCTATCCCAGAGTTTTTCTTTAATTATGAAAGTAAATGGGAGCTGCATGAATCATAAAAAAGTGGATTTAAACTTACACACCATGTAGGAATAGATTCCAGAAACACAGTGAATGATAGTCATAGCCATAATATAGGAGTTGTTAGAGACTAGGGAATTGCTTCAGGAGACCTGAAAAAGATTATAATAGACTGTTAAAGATCACTGCTGTTACAGACCCAAATCAATTTTTTCACATTTGTGCACCATTTGAGCCCTAAAAATTACTTGTGCACATCTGATATACACACCAAAAAGAAAAAGAACTGGAATGCAAGGAAAAAAGTAATTAGAAGCAATTGCTAATCTGTACCCACAGAGTACGATTGCTGACACAGGCAAAGCTGCCCTTTGCTTTTAGCTCATCACATTTTTGTGTGGTAAAGTAGTGTTCACCAAAGCGCCAAAGATTTTTTGTCCTGCTATTGCCATAGCCACTATTAAATTTGGGCAATACCCTTTATTAAAAATATCAGGCATACCTAAAGAGGGAGGCAGACGTTATGTACATGGAGGTATTGGGGGATGAACAGGTTCTGCTGGAAAAAGCAGTGGTCAGGCCACACCATCTAAAGGCAAGGCAAGTCTGTCTTCTATCTTAGAGTGTGCAGGATTCACACTTTTCTACATCTCAAAGAGTTATCTGTTCTATACACCACCTTAAATACTACCTTAATTTGCACATGATAAATCACTGCACATACTATGCTACAACCTAATTACTTCTGATCTAAGGAGCTCTCAATGCTGGCTTATTCACTAATATTCTAGGGACTGTTCATTTGTCTATCATCCTGCAGATGCCAGCTGATTTTTACATCCCCTGAAGGGAGTGCACTCTCCATCTAACCACCTTTGGAGCATACTTATCTTCAGGAACATCCAACAATAGACATCTTTCAGCTGAGTCCTCGACCATGTCATGTATGAGGGAGGTCATGGTGGCTTGTTAAGATTTCCCCTGGATGATACCTTACACTTCGGCTCCTGATGGAGTTATGGGCCTTCATACATGTTTTATTCTATACTGACATCCTCCTCTGGACTACATGTGGTCACTTAGAATGGGATGCTGTTACAACTTCACACCTACAGTACAGGGGGGAGGTGAGGTTTGTTTGGTCCTCCCCTGGTTTATGTGTATATATCTACCCCTAGCAGGGTGTCTGTTCGGTTTATGAGGGAAGTGCTGTACTTATGGTTGCATCCTCCCCTGTATTACACTAACTACCATATGTGTATGTTTGGTCCAGTGCTGGGCTTACCTTGGTGCTCTTGGCTAGTCAATTTTGGGTATAGGAGCATATTTACTTGGTCACATGCCACTTGTACATTTTGTTGTATAGAACATGTTATAGCTCATGAGAGAGTCATCCTCAATAACCAATATATTATTAGTATGCGGAAAGTAGTACAAGTGCCTAAGTATATAAGTAACAAGCTGCTATGCACAAAAAAGGTACCAATATCACCGTAAAAACAACAATGTATATATAAAGTGCAGCGCTGGATATTAAAACCAATATATGTATTGGAATGAAGATTGATCCTTAGTAAATTCTAGATATATATATATAAATAAAAGTAAAAAAAAAAAAATAACTTTTCATTTTTGAACTTTTATTTATTTATATATCTAGAATTTACTAAGGATCAATCTTCATTCCAATACATATATTGGTTTTAATATCCAGCGCTGCACTTTATATATACAATATATTATTAGTGGATAACGCCATAGGTGATTTATATATGGGACCTGTGGAGTGTGGTATGATCTTTTGTGTTTTGTTTTTAACTTTTAATTTTGTCTGTGTCAATAACAAAGTTTTCGTGCTCCATTGATCACCTTTTCTTCCTTTATTGAATTATTTTTATTTAGTATTAACATTTATACAAAATCCCTATTCTGGTTGAGTCCATAACTAGTCATTTCTTTGGTAGTTTCTCAGTAAATGCATTGCTATTTTTCAGTAAATGCATTGCTATGACTCATGGTGACGTCATCGCGCACACGTCATGCTCCATTGTGCATTCCAGACCTCAGTAGCAGGTCCTTTCCATCTTGCCAGCTTGCCTGACACAGACAGATGGCTGATCATCATCCATTACTGCACACTATGCTGTTCACCGTGGCGGACTCCCATTAGACAGAATATTGATGTGCCTAATTTTATCTACCCTCCTGTAAATTGCTCTCTTTTATTTGGAATAAATAAGTTTTAGTTTACACTTAGAGGCACCTTTCCCTTTTTTACCTTTAATGAGACAAGTCAGCAGCAAAAAGGCTTGAATTCCTACTTCTTGTTATTCCTCACTTTCCACATCTCTCCAGCTGCATCTGCTGCAACATCTGTGCCCACTAGTGACAGGGAGGGAAGTCTCACAAGAGGCTTCAGAAACTTAGGACATGACACATCAAGTGGGGAAGAGGGTCACACTAACTAGTGACATATGAAGACTTGAACCTCTACAAAACTCTTCTACTCCACAGCACCAGAAGAAAAAAATTACCTAAATCACCCCATGCTTTGGGTCTTAATGCTACATATACTTCACAGCACACTTGGTCAATCTGCTGGCAGATTCCGGACAAGGCACACCACTTGAGCTGGTGTGTCACCAAGTGTCTTTTACATTGGGGAAAGCTCAGTCACCTGTACCTCTTCCTTCTCACTGGCTTCTTGTTACTAGTAGCCCCCCTACCACAGAACATATGTAACATCACAAGCTAAATGCTGGCATGATGTTTGGCAACTCATATGCCTGACGGACAGAGGCCACACTGGGCCAGAGTTTTTGGTTGCCCTCCAGGCCCAGCTGAGAGATGGCTGACCCCATACCACCTTTAGCCAGGCAAAATTGTGTGGGACAACATCAGTAATCTGCTAAAGTCTATATTCTTTTAATATTTTGGGAATAATTGGGGCTATGGGTATAAAAGGTTCTAGGAATGTGGGGTTGTAGTTGTGAGATAGTTTTGTGGACTCTGAGTTTGTTTTGACTTTTTATCATACTTTTAAGTCAATGCAGTGTGGCACTGTGAAAAAAAGGTCAGACTATAAAATTTAAATAGCTGTGTCCCTTGTAGATTTCTGCACAATTGAGGGCTTTCGGTTTTTAAGAGTAAACTATCCTATAGCTTTTAATTGTGTTGTGGCTGCTTCTTACTCCATTCAGTTCAGGCTGGATTTAACAAAATAACAGGTGTCACTGCAGAATATAGCTTTTTTTCAAGTTCAGGAGAATCAGATTGGAGTGCTGCTATTGTATTTAAGCCAAATTAAATAAAAAAGCTAAAAAATCAATTACACAACCAAAAAAGGTGATATCAGATTGTTGTATTGCTGGCACTGCCTGTGAAAATTATACAGTTCAGTAACACCACATACAATTTAAAGGCATCTCCCAAGCAAGTAATGTAAAGGATTGGTATTTTTCCATGTCACCCCCAAAGTCACATTAAAAGAACTTTCTCTCCATATTTATGCTATTTTTAGACCTGTTTTTGCTTTATTAAATGTTCCCTATGGCAGTGCAAACCTACTCTTTCCCATTTTATGACAATAGCTTTCCTATTAGCCTTGAAATTTACCAGAATTTAGTATCAAGAATATGGATGAGCCAGACCAATCTGTGTTTTGGGCAAGATTGGTTTGACAAACATTAGTAAAATTGGGGTGCCGAATTTGAACCCTATTAATTTCAATAGGAGCCAAATGTTTAAGAAACAACAATGGCAATTTTCTAGGCTAATAGGCAAACAATTGTCAAACAAATAGTATGATGGTTTGAGCACTGCCCTGGGGAACATTTACCATTTAAATCTTTGGTGAACCCCTCCAGCGATGCACTTTGTCTCCATGTTGATGAGGAAAGGACCTCTTCCCCACAATCCCACCCCACTGGTTGTGGGGGTCCAAGAATGGGGGTATATTAAAGGATGGAACCCCATTTTAAAGATAAAGTTGCCCCAGATACTCCATCCCATATTGTGAATGTGTAAGGGGTACATGATACCCCTAACCATTTACACAAAAGTATACATAGTAAATAAATGCATACTTTTTGACAAGTCCTTTAATAAAAAATAATCCCCACGCCCAAAAAAAGGTTCCACAATTCATTATCAATCATGTTGCCCCAGAAAGTAAAAACCTGCTGACCTGCCAATATGTTTGATCCTGCTCACTCTCCACTGAATGAATGCTCAGAAATGTAAACACAAGTGCAAGAACAGTGGCTGACATTATTGCCTAAATATAACCATGACCATGTTTGGGCAATAATGTTAGCCACTATCCCTGCTCTTTTGTTTATATGGCTAGGGATTCTTGGCCATCAAATGAATGGAGCCGGGTGAAGTCAATGGTTGCTAAGGATGCATTGGGTGCCAGCATCAACTGCTTCCTAACAGCCATTAACCCATTAACAGCAGAAGAAGGAAGCCCTTATAGTGGCTAAAAAATCAATTACACAACCAGTGGCTGAAAAACTGCTACTAAATATGATACTTGGCTCCTGCTGAATGGATTTAAAGTTTGTAATTCTGATAAATGCCTAAACAAGCAAAGTCTGGTCCGCAACTGTGTTCAGACTTAACTTGAAGCTCATCCCTAATCAAGATTTGTCCCATTGACTTCAATAGAATCCCCTACAAATTGAACCTGGGAAGAATTGCTCAGTCCTAGTTAGAACCTCCTCTGTTGGGTTTTTATTGTTGTTTGTGTCACATAGGCACAAAAGGAAGTAGGAGGATATTTCTCCAAACTAAAAACCCACCTTAAACAGTTTGCTACTGTAAAAGAGGTCCCGATTAGGAAATCTGCCCTCTATTCCTGTTCTGGTGCCAACTGTAACATTTTGTTTTGTCATAAAGTGAAAGTAATATTCACCAAAAGGGAAACAGACAATAATAAACATCTGTAGATGATCTATCCCCTCCCCGACACTAGTCAAAACAAGTGAATCGCTTTTGGCTGGAGTTCTTTGTAATACAATGCATACTCAAGCTCTGTAAAGAGATAGTAGGAAGATAAGAACAAGGAGAACAAAGGAACATGAATATTTAATGAGGAAAATGAACAATATCTTGTCAGTGGCTGCTAGGGTATCAGCGTAACTGCTTCCTGTGCTAGAATGACAAAGTGTTATTATTCCAACATAAGAAGCAGTTACACTAATAGGTACTACAGCAGCCACTAATGTGTCATTATGTGAGCAGGTCCAGTGGGCCACTGGCTGCTTTACAAGATATATCCTGATGGTCCTTAAACCCCCCCGAGACAGCTACACCAGCTATTGCCTCCACATGTCCGCAGATGCTTATTGTACTGTAAGTAAAATATTGTTCTTTTTCCCTCATTAAATGCTCAATTGTAATACATTTCTGCACCTTTCTTGTTCTTATCTTCTTTGTGGCAGTTTGAATCCCCTTGATCCCAACAAAGCCTCAGGAACCACAATTGTCATCATCCAGAACACCTGAAGGACATTGTGGACTAAAGGGACAGACTGGACTACAGGTTATGTTATTTGCACTACACATGTTTTCATTATAGCAAAAAGTTGTAGGAGTGTACTTCCTCAAGCCTTTGCTGTGTATCTTTTTTCTTACTTCATCATCAGTCAAATTTTAACATCCAATGCACAATTTAATCTGTTTGAAGGCTGCAAGAAACTGTGACTTTGACTGGAATATACCTTTAGCATTTTTCTGATTACTACACAACATACTCAAAACCAAGGCATTTGTTGGAGAAAGTGCATTGTATGCCCAAGGTAAGAAATAGTGTCATGAAAATGCACAATGACTGACCAAAGTGCCACACTGAACTTTAAAATCTACAGTTAAATTCAGTGGAACAGATATCACTGCCCCGGTGACTGCCCCCTTATGCATAGAATCGATCCCACTATCCCAGAAACTTGCTTGCGCTGTTTACGGAGTACTGGCATTACGACACATATTTGGGGCACTTGCCTGAAAATTCTCCCATTTTTGGATAAAATCTTACATTTGTATGATAAACTGGTTAGGGATAAATTTCCAAATGAACCTCAGATTACTGTGTTATCCATGCTGCCAGGCTCTTATAAACAAATTAAAAAGAGCTTAATCTCCTAGATTGTAAGCTCGAAAGAGCAGGGCCCTCGATCCCCTCATGTTTTGCATTGTATTGGTATTGTTCTGTCACATGTTCTGTCCCCCTTTGTAATGTACAGCGCTGAGCGAACTATTGGCGCTTTATAAATACTGTATAATAATAATAATTAGACACTTTATTATGGCGGCCCATTCTATAATCACTAGACACTAGTGTCATACTGCGGCTCCAGCGTTGGCTGAATGGGCCTATGAAGTGAACCAGATAGACTATGTGGAACGTATGATTGCATGGGATAATGACAAGTCTGTATCCTATAACCTCATGTGGACAGTGTGGTTCCACTTTTGACTCATTTGTCTCTGCGAAAATGAAAGAATCTGGTTGCTCTGTGGGCTCTCTATGTGTACTGGCCATTTTTATCCCTCCCCTTATCCTTTTTTTTTCACCTTTTCCTACAGTCTTTGCTATGCATTTTTTTTTCTCTATGTTATTTTAGGCATTGAAACGATTTGCTTCCAATGATGTTAATGCAAGTGTATCCTTATATACTATGGATGTATCTATTAGGTCTTTTGTCCAATGAATTCCTATATTTTTCTAATGTATCTTCTACCATACTAGTGTAGAGAATAATGTAAATATTGCTTGTTTAGATAATGCACTTGACAAGTATGCCTTCTTAGCAATGATCACTCTTACCTTTACCTTATGCTGTGCTGTAAATGTTGCGTTCTAGGGACATGTGCAGTTTGCTATTTTGTTGGAAAAGGAAACATATACGGTAAGTGTTTTTTTGGATTGTCTGTAATGCTATAAAACTCTTAATAAAAAATGATTCAACATAAATTAAATAGAGTGCTACTGGACAACTACAACAGAATGGAACAGGAGATGTTACAAAATCAATACTTGAATCCTTTATCAGTCCTGTGGTTAAGTAATTTAAAAAAAGTTGCCTTTAAGGTCTGGAGTTCTGGCCTTATGGAGTTCGGACCAAGGATATAATCTGCATGTATGTTAACCCTATGTTTGAATGCATTTATTACCACCCACAATGCCCCTACTGTTTGAACGTGTGAATAATTATGTTAGGGTTGTTAAAATGTAAGCTCCTTCAGGGACAGGGACTGAAGAACAAAATATTCTGTACAGTAGCCTATTCCGCTCTATCCTTTAATCTATTAAAAATAGGTTTAGCCGAATTTCTCCTTGAACAAGAAAATGCAACATTTAATTTGCTGTTTATGTTCCCACAAATTTAGTCCATTTAGATTGCACAACAGATCTGAATATACTAAAATAAGCATGGGTATTACTTAATTGGTCTGAACAGTTGAAGATCACAGATAATTAGCACTTCATTAACTGTACATAAACATTCCTTACTTTGTGCCCTTTATAGCTATGTGGGAAATAAACCATTTCCACTTCTCTGAGGGATTGTAAAAGCTCAAAGTGGCTACAGAGGCTTGCTGAGAGTTACTTGGAACTCTGGTTATAGCTACATTTAAGTCATGTTAAACCATTTCATGGAAATACATTGAATGTGACTCATAGAGAAACATACGATCTGCTAAATACATAGAGTTAAACAGAAATAGAAGTCATGCTGTTTTATGGAAAGGACTTCCTGGTTTTGAGACGTGACATCCATTTGCAGGTATAGCCAATGATAAAGTGTACATCAGGGGGGCTTTTAAGCTTTTTAATCCGAAGACCCAAATAAAAAAATTGTTACTGTTCTGGGACCCAAAAAGAGATTAATACATTACAGGCACTCTTCATCATCTCTATAAGCTTTAGTTAAACCAAGAGACATGATTAATTCATGACATTTTATTTTTGATATTTTCAACAACTCTTGGGTCTCTGTGTAATTCCCTCTACCCCCTCTTTGCATGTTCTCTAGTCTCCCATATGTGTCTGTACTTTCAATCATAGTGGTTTGATCGTGTCACAGGTTTTGGGAGATTTTAGGCAGGAACTTTTATTACTTTTCATCCCATAGAAAGTAATGATCTCTATGATGCAATAACCACATTATTAGAGGCTGTATTTCACATTGTGGTAGTAAATAATTTGTTACATAATTATGCATAATGAATTGCCACTGATTTTTGAGCTTGGACAAACTAGGCTCTATTTACTATACATTCATGTGGTGACCCATCACAAACATGCCTGTGAACCAACTTGGATCCCAATTCATAACTTAAGAGACTTTGTTGTATGTATAGTATATAATGAGTTTGTGAACTCTAGGCAAGTTATACCTAATATGATGTACGTAATTCTTGAGGGGTTATTTACTAAAACTGGAAAGTGCAAAATCTGGTGCAACACAGCATAGAAACCAATCGGCTTCTGGGGCTTATTGCCAAAGGTTAATTGAACAAGCTGAAATTAGAAGCTCAGTGGCTACCATGCACAGCTACACCAGATTCTGAGTGCTCCAGTTTTAGTAAATCTCCCCCTTGGTGTCTGATGTTAGCCACATGGTATTCAAGAGAACAAGGTGCAGGTTTTGGCCAGTTACTTTGGACCTTATCAATACTTTCTAAGTGTTCTAAATGGTGCACTTGAAAATAAAATTAGTTAGCACAGAGAAGTATGTACTATACATCAAATGAGAAGCACTGACACCATTGTACTATAGTGATCAGAATCACTGCTAGCTGGGCCAACATAGCATACAGTATGCCTGCTACAAACCTCAGGTAGTATAATTGATTTGGCATGGGGACATCAATTGGGGTCGCTGCCATCTTTTTGTACAGCTTTTGCTGTTTGAATTCAGAGTGGGGACACATAGAATGCCTTCAGCTGCCATTGTGCTTTTGCTAGGCTAATGTATCCTTGCGCCTGTAAGGAGGAGTAGGCTACCTTCCCTCAATTTATCCATTTCTGTGTATGCTGCAACTTGGAGATTATCAAATTATACAGCTAGGACTTCACTATGCAGAAAGGCAATTGGAAATGGGCAAGGCACTGCGGCTTCCACATATATTTGCATATGTGTGCAACTAAATCCTTTGTTTTTAAGGTGCATTGTTAGATAATGCCAGTTTGTTTGTTTTTTTGCAGGCTAGCTGGTAAGTGTGCTGGTAAATTTTTGTTTGTAATTGATGTCCTCTTTGCACAGGACTTACAAACATTTGAGGAGATTTACTACTACAGAATACCCCTTTACAGCAATAACAATTACTTTTGCATATAAATGAGATAAATATAGTGAGCACTCTTATAGCGGCAGCTGAGACACCAAAAGGCAACCACGGTAAACCTCCAAGAAAATATAGATATAGGTGCAGCGCTAATAAATATATAAAAAAAGGGTATGTAAATAAATACATCCAATAGTAAATTAAAAAGTCAATAGTAAATAAAACAGATCATGTAGTATATTAGATGGATGATCAATCCAGCAGCAGATATAAAATAGGCTTGTGACAGGAACCGATAATGAAAGTGCTCACTCACTGGAAGAGCAGAGGTAATGCGCATATCATTTATAACCACCAGGATCTCTCTAGATAGGTGGGATATATATGTGAACTTCCATCTATGGATTGGTCATCAAGTCTTGGGATAGTGTAGAAATCTGCTGGGTCCAGAGGTCCCCTTAAGGAAGGATGGGTGCTGAGCCTGGGTACAGGGCTCCCTTCCTCTGGTAGTTGAAATTCAATTGGGGGTAGCCTGCAAGTTTAATAGCTCCAACCTGTACACACTACCACCGAGCACCCCTCCGCCGTCCTCTCACCTCCACCATAGCTGGAAGCAGCTGCAGCTGCGGCCGGGACTGCCGGGACTTCCAGCTATGGTGGAGGAGGGAGGACGGTAATTCATCCCCCATATAGTAATTCATCCCCCATAGTAATTCATCCCCCATATAGTAATTCATCCCCCATATAGTAATTCATCCCCCATAGTAATTCATCCCCCCTATAGTAATTCATCCCCCATATAGTAATTCATCCCCCATATAGTAATTCATCCCCCATAGTAATTCATCCCCCATAGTAATTCATCCCCCCTATAGTAATTCATCCCCCATATAGTAATTCATCCCCCATAGTAATTCATCCCCCATATAGTAATTCATCCCCCATATAGTAATTCATCCCCCATAGTAATTCATCCCCCCTATAGTAATTCATCCCCCATATAGTAATTAATCCCCCATAGTAATTCATCCCCCATATAGTAATTCATCCCCCATATAATAATTCATCCCCCATAGTAATTCATCCCCCATATAGTAATTCATCCCCCATAGTAATTCATCCCCCATATAGTAATTCATCCCCCATATAGTAATTCACCCCCCCTATAGTAATTCATCCCCCATATAGTAATTCATCCCCCATATAGTAATTCATCCCCCATAGTAATTCATCCCCCATATAGTAATTCATCCCCCATATAGTAATTCATCCCCCATAGTAATTCATCCCCCATAGTAATTCATCCCCCTATAGTAATTCATCCCCCATAGTAATTCATCCCCCATATAGTAATTCATCCCCCATAGTAATTCATCCCCCATATAGTAATTCATCCCCCATAGTAATTCATCCCCCATATAGTAATTCATCCCCCATAGTAATTCATCCCCCCTATAGTAATTCATCCCCCCTATAGTAATTCATCCCCCATAGTAATTCATCCCCCCTATAGTAATTCATCCCCCATAGTAATTCATCCCCCCTATAGTAATTCATCCCCCCTATAGTAATTCATCCCCCATATAGTAATTCATCCCCCATAGTAATTCATCCCCCATAGTAATTCATCCCTCCTATAGTAATTCATTCCCCATAGTAATTCATCCCCCATATAGTAATTCATCCCCCATAGTAATTCATCCCCCATAGTAATTCATCCCCCATATAGTAATTCATCCCCCATATAGTAATTCATCCCCCATATAGTAATTCATCCCCCATAGTAATTCATCCCCCCTATAGTAATTCATCCCCCATATAGTAATTCATCCCCCATAGTAATTCATCCCCCCTATAGTAATTCATCCCCCATATAGTAATTCATCCCCCATATAGTAATTCATCCCCCATAGTAATTCATCCCCCATATAGTAATTCATCCCCCATAGTAATTCATCCCCCCTATAGTAATTCATCCCCCATATAGTAATTATTCCCCCATGTAGTAATTAATCCCCCATAGTAATTCATCCCCCATATAGTAATTCATCCCCCATATAGTAATTCATCCCCCATAGTAATTCATCCCCCATATAGTAATTCATCCCCCCTATAGTAATTCATCCCCTATAGTAATTCATCCCCCATATAGTAATTCATCCCCCATAGTAATTCCTCCCCCATATAGTAATTAATCACCCATAGTAATTCATCCCCCATATAGTAATTCATCCCCCATAGTAATTCATCCCCCATATAGTAATTCATCCCCCCTATAGTAATTCATCCCCCATATTAAGTCCCCAAGTCCCCCCTGTGTCAATTCACTTACCTTTGCTCCTCGCGTTCCTCTCGCCGTATTCCCGCGCCGTTCCGGTGTAGCATGAAAATCTGTCTCCTATGAGGATCTGTCCCCCTCGACGTATCTGCGCATGTGCCAGTTTCAGGCATTAGCAGCCGATCGGCGATCTCCGGCACATGCGCAGATACGTCGAGGGGGACAGATCCTCATAGGAGACAGATTTTCATGCTACACCGGTCTTCATAGCGGACTGTGAGAGGAGCCTAGCTCCCCTCACGTTCTCCGCGGGCCGGATTAAAAGGTCCGCCGGGCCGTAGTTTGCCCATTGCTGATCTATAGTCTATGTCTCTCTACTAGTATTCCCACCCCTGCATCCCTGGGTGTAGTCTGCTAAGGTATGCACAAAAATAGAAGTCGCAACACTTCCAAAACCCTCTACATTTTTGATAAGTACGAAAAATATTTTTTAATTCCAAGAAGAATACCTTTACAGAAAAAAGAGCAACTAGTAGAAGTGGTGTTACCTAAATCTTCATAATAAAGATAAATGCAATTCTGATTCAGCAACGAACACAGCAATACATAAAATACTTGCAATTTAATGATGCTAAGCTAAATATGTTTCTTGTTTTTATGCCACTCCTTAAAACAAAACAAAACTAAAAAAAAAGTCTGGAAAGTACACCATAAAAGAAAGATCATGGGCCTCAGTATATCCCCAGGCATCTTTTTAAGGTTGTCTTGGATTCTGCAGATCTTATTGTCAAGATGTGGTTTAGATTTATACTGTTATGCCTTTGTAGATTGGTAAAAGAATTTTCTAGTCTCACTGACTTTTGTTGTTGTAAGTATGGATCAATGATTCTGTGTCTGTATTCTCGTGGATTGTAGCAGTTTTCTGCCCTAATTCCTAAGACCCTGGCAGCTCCTTTGCCTATGCATTTTTGTGCCAGCTGAAGGAATTTTGGCACCCATATCCCCTTGGCATCTAGCCCTATATATAGAAAGAGACAAAGAGCAAAGTTTGGGCCTGCGTGCTATAGATATATTATTTTACCATTGCTGGTTCTATAGGAAAAAAATTGACTAACACTTCACTTCACTTCAGACTGCAGATACTGAGTGGCCCAACTGTAAATTGAATGGAAGTTTCCCAGCAGTTCAGACACTGGTGTTGGGATACACTGAAGTATTTTCATTTCATTACACTCAGGCTACTCAAAAGCTGAAACCTGCGCTTGGATTCATAGTAGCTTGGCAGGAAGAGGTGAATGGTGGGTGTGGTCACATTTTGCTAACAGTAGGAGGGGCTTAAAGGGGCATGGTTAAACAAAACCACTCACTCTTTACATATCACATATATGTCACGGTTCTGTAACCACAAAACATGCTTTAATTACATGTGTGAGTCTCTAATACACGTATACCCTTTAAATTTCATCCAGACCTGCTACTTGAAAGGAATTCCAGACATATCAAACTGGTTTATTTTGTAAACAAAGAAAGGATTTCCCAACAACACTTACCAGCCAGCCTGCAAAACAACCAATTTGGTCCTGTCTAACAGTTTGCTTTAAAAACAGAGGGTTTTGTTTGCACACATTTGCAAATACATGGTAAGCCACAGTTCCACGTCAAGGGTCCTCTGTATGCTGTGGACCAACTAAATTTTCTAAAGCCTCCATATTAGGAGCACATGTGTCAGTGGATAGGTTAAGGGCAGGTGTGCCTGGAGGAGCCCATCCCTCCTTAAATGTACATGGATGCACGTGACGCCCAGCTATACCAAAATGATAGCAAAGGCATAAAGTGTATCCCTGCATCCAAATTAGCCAACTACACAAACAATGGCAAACATCCCAATCTATAACTAGCCTTAGCAGTAAGGTGCACATGGAAGGGCAATGCATATCGCAAGCAAACAAAGGATTTCCCAGCAACACTTACCAGCCAGCCTGCAAAACAACCAATTTGGCCCTGCCTAACAGTTTGCGTTAAAAACAGAGGGTTTTGTTTGCACACATTTGCAAATACATGCATAAGCCACAGTCCCGTGTCAAAGGTCCTATATATACTGTGGACCTAATTACAATTTCCAAACCCTCCATAGTAGGAGCACATGTGTCAATGGATAGGCTAAGGGCAGGAATGCCTGGAGGAGCCCATCCCTCCTTAAAGGTACAGGGACGCAGGTGACGCCCAGACCCTTTGTTTATTTGTGATGTGCATTGCCCTTATATGTGCACCTTAATGCTAGGGCTGGTTATAGGTTGGGATAGTTACATAATTACATAGTTAGCCTGGCTGAAAAAAGACAAAAGTCCATCCAGTTCAACCACATAAAAAAAAAAAAGTTATAATCCTATACCCACAGTTGATCCAGAGGAAGGCAAAAAAAAACCAGCAAAGCATGATCCAATTTGCACCTGCTGGGAAAAAAATTCCTTCCTGATCCCCCGAGAGGCAATCGGATATTTCCTGGATCAACTTTACCTATAAATGTTAGTATCTAGTTATGGTCTGTGTATCTAAGAAATATTCCAGGCCTTTTTTGAAGCAATCCACTTTGCTGGACAGAACCAACTCTTGAGGGAGTCTATTCCACATTTTCGCAGCTCTCACTGTGAAGAAACGTTTCCGTGTTTGGAGATTACATTTCTTTTCCTCCAGACGTAAAGAGTGCCCCCTTGTCCTCTGTGATGACCTCAGGGTGAATAGCTCTACACTGAGTTCACTATATGAACCACTGATGTATTTATACATGTTGATCATACAGTATCTCCTCTTCTCAAGAGAGAATAAATTTAGTTCCTCTAAAACGGTTGTCATTTTTTGTGTGGTTCGCTAATTCGGATGCAGGGACACACTGGATGCCTTTGCTGTCATTTTGATATAACTTGGAATGCATTTATTTCTTACAATTTTGATAAGGTGCCAATAATTTTGTCTAGTCCATTTTTGAGGTTTTGCGTGGAATGTATGATTTGGCTTTTTGTTTCTCCACTTTTTTGTAGCATACCAATACAAACAAAGTAGATAAATAGGACAATGCCTAAACATTTGTAATTGCAACAACTTTCTGGACTAAGTGGTGCAATATCTGATAGAAATGCAGGGGTGCCAATATTTTTCCTTAACTGTATATATATATATATATAGATATATATATATATATATGTACATATATATATATACAAACACACGCACAAACATTTGTCCTTGCATTTCTAATGTAACTTCTTCCCACCGGAGGTACGCATATAGGGCTTTAACACCTAGAGGCTGTATTTATTCATGTAAACATATTTCTGTGCTGAGAGCGCATGCCCTGTGTGCTCCCAGCACAGTTACCAGCGGAGACTGGAAAGGTCCTGATGCATACTTGCGATTGGGAGCTTTTCAATCATGTGACCACTGTGACAGCCAATCACAGCAATCACATGACTGGCATGCCCACCTCTGCCTCCCAGTATTTAAAGCTCTTAAAGGGCTTGGAGGCAGCAGCAGGAAAAGGGGTTAAACTGAATGTATTTTTTTTAAAGGTAAAGGTTTACTTCTTGTATACTTTAAAGCTGAAGCACTGTTTTAAAAAACTGTTTAAAAAAAAAAAATATATATATATATATATATATATATATATACATATACAGTGGGGATCGAAAGTTTGGGTACCCCAGCTAACAATTTGTATTAATGTGCATAAAGAAGCCAAGGAAAGTCGGAAAAATCTCCAAAAGGCATCAAATTACAGAATAGACATTCTTATAATATGTCAACAAAAGTTAGATTTTATTTCCATCATTTACACTTTCAAAATAACAGAAAACAAAAAAATGGCATCTGCAAAAGTTTGGGCACCCTGCAGAATTTATAGCATGCACTGCCCCCTTTGCCAAGCTGAGACCTGCCAGTGTCATGGATTGTTCTCAATCATCATCTGGGAAGACCAGGTGATGTCAATCTTAAAGGTTTTAAATGCCCAGACTCATCTGACCTTGCCCCAACAATCAGCACCATGGGTTCTTCTAAGCAGTTGTCTAGAAAACTGAAACTGAAAATAGTTGACGCTCACAAAGCTGGAGAAGGCTATAAGGAGATAGCAAAGCGTTTTCAGATGTCAATATCCTCTGTTGGGAATGTAATTAAGAAATGGCAGTCATCAGGAACAGTGGAAGTTAAAGCAAGATCTGGAAGACCAAGAAAAATATCAGACAGAACAGCTCGCAGGATTGTGAAAAAAACAATTCAAAACCCACGTTTGACTACATGATCCCTCCAGAAAGATCTGGCAGACACTGTGGTACACTATTCCACTATAAAGAGATACTTGTACAAATATGGACTTCATGGAAGAGTCATCAGAGGAAAACCTCTTCTACATCCTCACCACAAAAATCATCGTTTAAACTTTGCAAATGAACATATAGACAAGCCTGATGCATTTTGGAAACAAGTTCTGTGGACCGATGAGGTTAAAATTGAACTTTTTGGCCGGAATGAGCAAAGATACATTTGGAGAAGAAGGGGCACAGAATTTAATGAAAAGAACCTCTGTCCAACTGTTAAGCATGGAGTTGGATCAATCATGCTTTGGGGTTGTGTTGCAGCCAGTGGCACAGGGAACATCTTACGAGTAGAAGGAAAAATGGATTCAATAAAATTTCAGCAAATTTTGGATGGTAACTTGATGCCATCTGTGAAAAAGATGAAGTTAAAGAGAGGATGGCTTCTACAAATGGATAATGATCCTAAACACACCTCGAAATCCACGGAGGATTACATCAAGAGGCGTAAACTGAAGGTTTTGCCATGGCCTTCACAATCTCCTGACCTCAACATAATTGCAAATCTATGGATAGACCTTAAAAGAGCAGTGCGTGACAGACAGCCCAGAAATCTCAAAGAACTGGAAGACTTTTGTAAGGAAGAATGGGCAAAGATGCCTCAAACAAGAATTGAAAGACTCTTGGCTGGCTACAAAAAGCGTTTACAAGCTGTGATACTTGCCAAAGGGGGCAGTACAAGATATTAACTCTGCAGGGTGCCCAAACTTTTGCAGACACCATTTTTTTTGTTTTCTGTTATTTTGAAAGTGTAAATGATGGAAATAAAATCTAACTTTTGTTGACATATTATAAGAATGTCTAATCTGTAATTTGATGCCTTTTGGAGATTTTTCCATCTTTCCTTGGCTTCTTTATGCACATTAATACAAATTTTTAGCTGGGGTGCCCAAACTTTCGATCCCCACTGTATATATAAATATATATATATATATATATATTTTTTTTTTTTTTTTTTTTTTTTTTCAGCTGCATCCAGCTTGGTAAAATAAGCTTTTCTGTTATTGAACACAGCAGACTCTGCAATCTTTAATTTTGTCGAAACTATGAAAGATGCTGGAAGCCTGAAATTATTTTTTGCAAAGAATTTTAATCTGAGAATGCAAATATGTTGTCTATTGATTGATGAAGTGTGAGTGTTAATGTGTACACACAATTTTCCAAAGCAAGAAAAGCAAAAGCAAAATATCAAACCCCTACATAAACTTAGAAACCGTGCAACTTGTTCCATTTTAAACATAAGTCTATTTATAATGGACTCTGTATAGTTAAATGAGTCTGTTAAACCATTACAATCCATATCAGAAGACTGCTGGAAGCAGGTATTCTCGAATTTTCAAGCTACAAGTGAATCTGAATTATATCATATGGAATTCCTACCATAAAGCTGTTATGCAGCTTGCATTAGAAGCTCTTATAATTGGTACAATGGTTCCCAGCAGGTTTAATTAAAAACACGCAATTCATAAAGACACTCTTCCCATTAGGAACATTCAATGTTGTGAGAGTTAGGCTAACAAGCTGTGACAATTTAGCCGATATACTGAAAAAAGAAAGCCCTGTTAATGTTTTAAATTTAATTTAATTTAATAAATGCAAAGAAATCCCAGGCATCCTGCCCAGTTCACTTCTGTGGACTACAGAATACCTCTCTTTTGTAATATAAAGATAAGAAGGAGTAAGGCTTCTGTAGTTCCAACACATTTCCTTCCTACAGTGACAGGTTTACTTTAAAAAGTCATTATATACAACTGCATCTGGAATATTCCTTCTAGGGTGTACATTTGCAATTTAAGTACCTCTCATTAAATTCCAACTTGTTAAACGTCTGGCAGCCTGGTGTTTCTGCCTGTTACCCTTTGTGAGATTTTTACTCAATTCCTATTTGTTGGAACACAAACCTCACAACAGTTTCAGAGTCAGCGGGACTGTCCCAGGATTTCAGCATAATCCTGAGGTTCCACAGATCCAGGCAGTGTGTCTAGCCACAAACTGGAAAGCTATTGCCATGACCTGAGCTTTGCTGCATTGTCAGGCGTAATAATCCCCTGCCCAACAGATACAGCATATATCCAGCACTGAGTCACAGGAGCTGAGGAATGGAGCATTCTGGGATGTAGAGCCTAGTTCAGGTATGTAACCCACTGATTACCAATGTTCCCCTCAAGCTTCAATGTCCCTCACGCTTCAATGTCCCTCACTGATATCAACATCCCCCCACTGAGACCAATGATTTTCCTCTCTGACACCCTGCCTTCCCCATTGATCACCATTGATTTTCCCCTATGACAGTGGGGTGTTTTTTGTTTCAATGTCCACCAACAGATATTATTCTCTCCCACAGATCACCAACACTTGGACATTCTTTTCTTCTGCTGACCATCAATGTTTTTTTAAATTCCACTGACCACAGATCCTAAGTATTTTTTCCTACCATTTCCCATGGATACCAGCAAACGTTTCTTTCCACTGACAAGTAAGATAAGGGGCATTATGACAAATTTGACATATTTACTTGTGTTATACTTTTTTTTGTTACATTTCTTAAGTTACTTTCAAGATTTCCAGGCTAGGCAAATGTCAAATGAAATTAATTAAATAGTGTTTTTGGTTAACGGTGCTCAGATGCAGTGTAGTTCCATTTTAAACAGAATTAAGCTTTCAAAGGTAAGTGGATTTTTAATCATGACAAGCTTAAAGCACCTTGCAAAGTCTTACATTTAACCCAGTATTTAAATAAAATGCCTGGTGCAGTATTTATTTCTGTTTGATTGAGACAAGTGCCCTGTTTTTCTAAATGGGGCCGTTCTCTGCTGACCAGGGGCGGACTGACAGCTCATGGGGCCCCCAGGCAATAGGGGATCATGGGGCCCCTGTGTCCTTGCCCAAACTCAAAAAAACCTATGAAAAAGGTACCAGGGGCATCTCATGGGGCCCCCTACTGACCCCGGGCCCTCGGGCAGTGCCCAAGTTTCCAAATGGTCAGTCCGCCCCTGCTGCTGACCCAGCCAAATTTGATCCATCTATTGCCAGCTTTAATCTCCTAGCAGGTACCTGCACCTTGGAACCAAAGACAAGGCCAGAGACTCATTCAAAGCCAAAATAAACAATACCAGTCCTCCGCAGGCCAGAAGCATGAATCACTGTTTCTGTGAAAGATAGGTATTATTTTACATTGAAGATTTTGCTGGACAAGTTTAAAGTATTGGTCTGCTATGATTTAAAGAACAGTTATCCTGAATGATACTTACACATGACAAGAATTCATTCTCACCTTTTAAAGAAGAATTTTACAATACTGTTTTACAATGTACAGAATATTACATATCATTCCAGGTGCAGTGCCCCTGAAGTTCGAGACTGTTAATAACACTCACGAAAAAATGAAAGGGTTATTCACACCATGTGCAGAGACCTGCGTTTTTCTGTATATACAGTATGTAATGCAGGTATCTGCAAGCATACTGTACATAGAAAATAATTGTTTTCTATTTGCTCTGTTCATAGCATAATACAGTGGTGATGTGTGGTGGAGTGCAGAAAAATGCAGCATGAATGAATTTTTCTACAATATACAAAAACGCACATACATGCAACACAAGTGAATGTAATGTGATGATATACAACAGAGGGAAAAACACCAAAAAAGCTTCTAACCAAAGAATAGCGCAACGCTGATATAAGTGTCATACAAAAAAATAATAAACGTGAAAAGTCCTTCACTTCTCTTGTGCTTCAATAATAAATGCCTCTTTCAACCTTTGTGTGCATCTGTGAGTTCCTTCTTTTGTGATATCCCAAAGATAAAGCTGTAATCTCACGTTAAACAATTGATCGTACAGTTATATATAGTCAAATAGAGCTTTTGATCAGTCACTCCTGTTTGTCCTCTTTTTGTTGTTGAAGATTCATTTATATGACATGCGTGCTGTTGTGTATATTTCAGATACTTTTTTAAGAATTCCTCTTCTGCTCAGTGTGCATGTGAAACATAGAATCATATAGTGCCTTATCCTTGAAATATTATCTTCCCTCTAAAGATATTCTACTCACATTAAACAATATCCATCCATGTCTTCAATAATATTTTTAAATGTACATCACGTGCCACCTTCACCAGATGTACCCTCACCTGGTCTCCTTTTTTGCTCGCTTTTAATATCCTCCTCGCTGGTTATCCCAAATGACCAATATACAGTAATAATGGTGGTACTGTCTCTTTAAATCCTCTTCCACTTCTTACACCATACAAAGAGAAATATATAGTGTCTTATCCTTAACCAAAATCAAATCACATAACTCAGCAGACTATCAGCCAATACAAGTGAAGGGATGGACGCTGCTCAACCCCAGGAGCCCAATGTTGAGGAAAGGCCTCAGCCGCCAGTCTGGCCTTGCCCTCTGACACATTTCACCCTGCCCACTGGGGGCTTGGTCATAGAGAGAGACCTCTGTGACCAAGCAGATGGGGCAAAACACATCAGTGGGCAGGGCAAAATGCATCAGTGGGCGTGGTCAGAATGGCGGCTGAGGCCATTCCTTGACATTGGACTCTTGGGGCCGGTTGAGCAGCGACCATCCCATAACTTGTATTGGCTGACTCTGGAGTCGCTCAGACTCATGCTCCTCTCCTCTCCCTTGCCAGAGGGGTGATCCTTTTCCTTCCATCCATAGCTTACAGCGGCTCCATAATGTATACTTTTCACGCTGCAGACTATTACTTACTGTACAAGCAATGTAATAAACATGTATTTAGTGTCATTGATCAAGGACCAGAGATTTAGGATTTTCCCCATCCATCAGGTGTCCCCTCACCTGGACACTGTGTATAGCAATCCTTTTAATAACCAGAAAGCTGTATTCAGTCCTCTGGATACTCTACAGCTCACTCCTCCACTCAGCCACATGCAAAAGGGAAAAAAAGTGCAAAAGTGCTTTATCCCTTTAAAATGTTTATTTCAAAAATTTCCAAATAAAAACTCACATTTAGTACCATAAAACCAGTGCCTTCAATCACATACAAGAAACACCATTGTAAAGTTCTCACAAAATTATATTAACAGCCTGAGATCAATTACTTGCCGTACATGTTTTGCCGCCTATCATGTGACTTCCTCACGTGACTTATTTTTTAAAATTCTTGTTCATTAAAATGCACATCAGTGTATGTCAATGTGCTTAAACATGCATTGGAACACACATAAAAATGCATATAAATGCGTATTATCAATGCAATTTTTTTTCTATGCATGTTATGGCATGATTGGACCTTAAGGGGGCATAAGTATGCAGAATCAATGTCAACCAGAAATGTAAGTGAGCTGACTAGTATACTGAAGTCTCTGAGGCTCCAAGGGCCTCTTAGATAAGCCTGTATTGTTCTGACCATAGTCCTTAGATAGGTATAGTTTGGTTGCTATGGGCTAATGTACCTCACAATTTGCTCCAAGCAGTGTATAATCAGCCAATGTTTCACTACGGTAATTGGATTCAGCTATCTCTTTTCTAGTATCTTTCTATCTTTATTCTATATTTCTGTCTCTTTCTAGGGCAGGTTAGTCAATGAGAGGCTCGTAGCTGAAAGCAATGCTTTTCTCTCATTATTTCCATCTCCCTACCCAAACCAACCAAAGAACCTGAACATTTCATACTGATGCAGTTCTTATGGAACTTACAATTTTACTTATTAGGAACAGTAAGAAGTGCAGTTGCTGAGGGCAAGTATTTGTATTGACTGTATCCCCATATCCTAGAATTTTTGTTCACCTGCATAAATAATGTAGTTTTTGACTAGACTACAATTCAGCCTGTACACTTTTCTTTGTGGATGCTGCCAGGCCACACCAGATCATGGCTTTTCTTCAGGAGAAATCTGCTAACTGGAGCTCTTAGTACCACTTGCCTAAGACCTTGGCCAAGACATCACTTTCCAACTGAAATTGACAAAATAAAAGTGCAGCGCTACAAACAATGTCTTTATAACAATTATGACATCACTGCCTTGGCCAACCTGCAGTATTTGAACTCTATGTGCTCTAACCAAGTCTTTAAGACCCCTGTAGCGCAGGGAACACATGAGTCTTTCTCATTCAGAAGATAACCTGTTTACTACTCCACACAAAACTGATATTTTAGTTTTGGATGAACATCAGTGATTTTGAAGGCAGAACTCCGGGCAAAAATGTCTTTACATGCCCTCTTTGCTGATTTCCTACCTTCACTGAGTATGTCATCCATCTTCTGGTTCACTTAGCAGTTGATCTGACATAGCCTATTCATTTTCAAATACAAACGTTAATTCTCTTTGGTTTCCTGTTTGTAATACCAATGGCTGCTATGCCTCCTATACTCCCAGCCACTAATTTTGGCACACCCCTTCTGTAGTTCTTTCTCCAGGAAGAAGTGATGAAATTCCACTCCACTTGCAGTGGTGGCTGGACCGGGACTCTCAGACACCTTGAACATGCACAGGCCACACTACAATTCCCTGTGATTGATGGGAACTGTAGTTTACTTTTACTGTAGAGAGAGAGGAGAGGATATGATATAATCCTTGATGTTACACGTCCTCCTTGGCAGAGCAGATGAGGTCATGAAAATGTTATTAACTGTTTAG
This sequence comes from Staurois parvus, assembly GCF_062004578.1. Classification (NCBI taxonomy): domain Eukaryota; kingdom Metazoa; phylum Chordata; class Amphibia; order Anura; family Ranidae; genus Staurois; species Staurois parvus. Next base: position 5,588,447 of record NW_028319936.1, on the reverse strand, counting down.
TGTTTTGTTTGTGTGTGGGGGAGGGGGTACTAATGGGTGATTTTGTTGCCTTCTCTTTTAAATTTCATATCCAAGAAAATTCAGTGGTGAGATTTCCTAGCATTAGGTCTGCAACCCCCTTACAAAACAGTAATGAATAATTTATTTTTTGCAGCTGGATTTTGTAATTATTTGTTTGCTGTTTATTCATGGAGAATCCTTCAGCATAGCATTACTTGGCTTTGCAATGGCCATAGTTGGGTGGAACTGGAATTTCTGGAAAGGATATCTTGCCATTGGGGTCACAAAAAGGAAGCCAGCCTGCAGTTCTCTTTGCCAGTGGCTATGCTCAACGTAAAACTTTTATTACATTCAATGTCTGTACAAACATGTTTAGAGATAATGAGGTGCTGATCCTCTGCAAGACTGTAAACTGGCCATTAGGCTGGATCTTTTCCTTTAGCACTTTATTGCCTTTATTCATATTGGCTCAGCTTTGGATGAAAAAAAAGAATCTGAATTTAGAATGTGCTGCCCACTCTGATAACTTTCTTATTGGAACATTGGACTTTCAGTCCTGAAGGAGGCGTGGGATATCAAGTGTGTGCAGACTGCTTACATTTGTGCAGCAGAAATTACTGTGTCTTTTGCTTTCTGTAACTGTAGAATTGGCTTGGAATCCCAGCAGTATGTTGCTGAATTATATAACTATACATTGGCATGATTTTTCTGGGCTATTGCAGGGACTACGTTCCTGCTGTGAAGATTCATACTCTATTCTTTAATCCTGGCGACTTTGGTCGCAGGGGCTAAAAGTGAGGGAAGATCCAAAATGTTACCAGAACATATTGTAAATCTTACTATTAGGTCACCTGTTCTCAAGGCAAATGTCCAGGAGAGGATTTCCTTTACTTTGAAGAGATTTCTTTTCAGCTCTTGTTGTGTCTATAAGACAGGAAGTAGAGGGAGGTCTCCCCAATGTCACACATATGGCAAAAAAGAACAATTCCCAATACTATCCAAAATGAAAATCAATATTTTGGTATCTAATAACATAGAAATTAAAACAGCTACGGGGTTGTTATTTGACCTCTGAGACAGAATTTTGAGGCTGACATGGAAGCATGCCTGCACCTGTAAAAATAAACAAAACAGCTCTTGCAGCAATATTTATCTTCTCACTATAATACGCTATCCCCAGTGCTGTCCTCAGCTCTCTGATCCAGAGCATCAATTAAATCCAAAGAGAATAGGCACTAGTTCACAGAGCGGTGAGCCCAAGCCCTCATGAGTATGTCCCCTAGAGTGCGTCATCAAACCATCCCAGGTTCTCAGGAGAATGCTTCAGGGAAAGGTGCTATCTCATTTCATGACACTGTTTTTTGGAGCATTGATTATAATGAAAAACAATTAATAATTCCTTCCAACCTTGCCCTATAAAAACCTCTAATTGTTGGTGAAATAAAAACACAGCACAATCCCCTTGCTAAAATGAATTAAATAATTAATTGTGTAAATTATTATTGTGTACAAAAATGTCATACACAATACAATCCAAAAATATATATTAAATGACTACTTATTGTGAATAGGGATGGCACCCTGTACTGTGCAGAATATATAAAAAAAATCTCTGCCCAATATAACTTTAAGCAAGACTTGGTAATCCTGTAAAAAATTGTATTGTGACTACAAAGTGCAATAATACAATGAAACTGGCATATAAACAATGGTAACACCTCTCAGTGGTACTGTATCTAGTGGGTGTCACACTATGTATAGAAATGGGTAAACTAAAAAGTTCAGTCAATACGGCCACAAAAGTTTCACAATTAGCAGCCAGTATAAAAGAGGGAACAGTCATCTTGGCTTCTTTGCTTTGACGATGTCATGTGGTAATGACGAAACACGTCAGAGCTGGGCCAGAACACTTGTCAGTTTTTATTGTTGTCTGTGCCCCAATTGGGGAGATTCACCTTCTCCATTTTTTCATGTGCCAGTATCATTGAAAGTTATAGCAAAAGAAAAATTCCAAATTTTGGGTTGTCTCCAGAAAAGTAAGAGGAAAAATCTTCCAATGCAGACACTAGTTCTGGTGACCTGGGGGTCCCCAAGGATTTCCCTTAATTTGCAGGGATTTCCTCTCACTTCCTGTTAGGCTATGGGAAAGGAAGTGGAGGGAAATCTCTGCAATGGGACACAGGTGACAAAAAGAAATCTGACAGGGTTTATAACTCTCCCTTGCAAAATGAAAAAAAAAAAAAGTTTTGCCTATAGTTCTACCTTAAATATATATTTTTGGATTGTATTTTGTATGACATTTTTGCACACGATAATAATTTATTTACACAATTTTATTTACTGTATATACTCGAGTATAAGCCGAGTTTTTCAGCACATTTTTTGTGCTGAAAAACGGCCCCCTCGGCTTATACTCGAGTCAACGTCTGCAGATGACATGCCGTCTCTGTCATCTGGACACACCCCCGGGATCAATCCTCGCCGGTGATTGGCCGCCGGAACTGTAGCTCAGGAGAGGCACACAGGCGCCCAATCACCGGCGAGGAGGTGGAGCTTGGAGAGGAGGAGCCGAGCGGCACCGCGAAGATTGAGCGAGTGAAGAGGAGGAGAGCGGCCGGAGAAGGAAGACATCTGACCGGTAAGTGTGTACCATGGGAGAGGGAGGGAGCGAGCGAGCCCAGGCTGGAGCAGGGGTCACCAATGATGGGGCACTATTCCTCCCCCCACTGACACCAACGATGGGGCACTATTCCTCCCCCCACTGACACCAACGATGGGGCACTATTCCTCCCCCCACTGACACCAATGATGGGGCACTATTCCTCCCCCCACTGACACCAACGATGGGGCACTATTCCTCCCCCCACTGACACCAACGATGGGGCACTATTCCTCCCACACTGACACCAATGATGGGGCACTATTCCTCCCCCCACTGACACCAACGATGGGGCACTATTCCTCCCCCCACTGACACCAACGATGGGGCACTATTCCTCCCCCCTCGGCTTATACTCGAGTCAATAGTTTTTCCCAGTTTTTTGTGGTAAAATTAGGTACCTCGGCTTATATTCGGGTCGGCTTATACTCGAGTATATACGGTAATTTTTTTTGTTTGTTTTAAGTTGTAGGAACACACGTCAGATGCTAGCAGCAAGCGATTAGGTATTTGATTTATTTACTGTGATAGCACTTATTATTTATTGCTGTGTTTTTTTTTTATCCTAATACTTTAATCGTTGGTATTGCTCTTGCATGGGTCTCTGTTAGAGAGCTTTTGGTTTTTGGAGTTGCTTGTTTATTGAAATCCCTGCAGAGAACAGAACCCAAAGTTCTCAGCACTATTCTGTGTCTGTACTCTGCAGATAATGTTAACAATGGCTGTGCCTAGGGTCAACTAATGTTGAATTTCCACATTAACCACTTCCCGTCCGGCCCATGTAGATAAATGGCTGGACAAGAGCGCTGCCGATGCGGGTGGACATTTTTAAACCTCGCCCCCGCATCCATTGCCTGTGCACGCTCCCTGGGAGCACACGGCACTGCGTTCGGTGCCCACTGTGTCCTCCGGACACAGAGGAACACAGATCGCTGTACGGGACCTCTGTGTGAGGACCCTATTCATGTGATCACTGATTGGCCAATCAGTGATCACATGAATAGTAGTAAACAATATGTCACTTCCTCACATCATTGCTTACTACTTGTGAATTCTGTGAATGATCACAGAGGTCACATGGTACAAGGCTATTCACAACAGCCTTGTACCATGTGACGAGCTGTGACAAATCAAAGCTCTCACAGTATTTCTCATTGGCTGCAGGAATGCAGCCAGAAAGAAGGAGAAATGATTGATTTTACAGCCTTTATGGGTATAAAAGCAATCAGTGTAAAAAAAGAAAACAAAAATCTTCATCACCCTCCACAAGTAGTACAGTGCCACTATGGTGACATTGTACTGCTAGGGTGACAGTATGTTAAAAAAAAAAAAATAATAATAATAATGTAAAAAAATAAAATTTAAATTTAAAAAGCAATTTTGAAAAATTATAATATTTGGTTAATTAAAAGATAGATGAATACATTTTGGCCAAGATTTATGAAGAAAGGTTATTTATTTGCAACATTTCATAGGAAAAACACTTTTTTTTTAAAACATTTTTGGACTTTTTCATTTATATAGCAAAAAAATAAAAATCCCAGTGGTGAATAAATACCACCAAAATAAAGTTTTATCTGTCTAAAAAAATGCTAAAAAATTCATATGGGTACAGTGTTGTAAGACCGTGCAATTGTCATTCAAAGTGTGATAGCGCTGAAAGCTGAAAATTGGCCTGGACTAGAAGGGGGTGAAAGTGTCCGGACTTGAATTGGTTAATCTGAACCCTGAGGACATTTCTTGGTGGCAGGTTCTCTTTAAATCAACAAATGCATATTAAAGATTCTGTTGTTCATTTGTGGGTGTTGAGAGTCCTGATGATATTTATGTATATAATAATCACTTTCTGATGGAAATAATTTATATAGCAGAGACTTGGTTCTGAAGTGTGTGAAAAATGATTTTGTCAGGTTAAATTTAGTTTATCAGATAATGTTTGGCATTACTTTTGAATAGGATGTCCACCCTTATACAACTCAATTTATGGGTTTAAACATGTTTAGAGAATCTTGCATCCTTGAGGTCAAAGCTACAATTGGAGATGGCTGAAGGGTCTATGAGTTAGAAAAAGGGTGTGGCCCTGTGGTAAGTGAGATCTGGTGGTTTAGGACTTTGGCTTCACATTCCTACTTGCTCCAGGCCAGCAACTCAAAAAGCATTGATGCCAGGGAATCAGCATGAAAGCCATAGAACTGCCATTTTCAAGATGTCAGAAAATTAAGCCTTCATGTTTTATCCCTGATGGATAAGTAAATCTGTCATTAAAATATAAACCTTTTAAGAATCAATGGGAATATAATCACCACATTATTTGTATTTGTAAAAAATACATTTTATTGTACTTAACTGGCCCCAACACATTTCAGCATCCTAATAGTTAAAAGATAAGTTAATTTTTAAGCAAAAAATAATAAATGCACGTATGTTTGCATAAAAAATAATATGCATTTATTATTTTCTCCTACAGGAACCTGCAAAGCATTGCACCCATGATCAGTGGAAAACTAGAGGTACAGTGAATTAACTACAAGCGTGCTGATCAGCATGCTCATAGTCCATTGGGAACTACAAGCCATCTGCCACGGTGGCAGATGGAACTTGTAGTTTATTCATTCACAAAACCCCTGCCCATTGTCAAAGGGGAAGGGGGACAGGGGGAGAGGGGACAGGAGCTGTAATATATTACATCCTAAATATGGGTGTAACATGTTCCAAATGGTGAACTTATCCTTATCCCAACATTTCATATTTGTGTGCCCACTGTACCATGCACATGTGACCACTGTACCATACACTTGTATGAAAAAGTATCCTTTTCCTCTTTGTATTGCTTCCCTTGTGTGAAATCCCTGGTGTTCCTGCCAGTCTCTCTGCTTTCCTATTAAACACTGACCACACTAGAAATGAGAGCACAGTGCTTGACTTGGACTCACATGCCCCCTCCCCCGCACAACTATTCACTGGGAAGTTCAGTGTGATGCTGTTTTTCTCCCCAAGCTCTCTGAGCTCCTTATGCCACTGAGAACAGAGGGCATGTGATCACACACACACACACATATATATATATATATATTCTTTTTTATTCATATACACTATGTTGCCAAAAGTATTGGGACACCCCTCCAAATCATTGGATTCAGGTGTTCCAATAACCTCCATGGCCACAGGTGTATAAAATCAAGCACCTAGGCATGCAGACTGATTCTACAAACATTTGTGAAAGAATGGGTCACTCTCAGGAGCTCAGTGAATTCAAGCGTGGTACCTTGATCGGTTGCCACCTGTGCAATAAGTTCATCCGTGAAATTTGCTTGCTACTAAATTTTCCATGGTCAACTGTTAGTGGTATTGTAACAAAGTGGAAGCAACTGGGAACAACAGCAACTCAGCCCAAAGTGGCAGGCCACGTAAAATGACAGAGGGGGCTCAGCGCATGCACAGTGCGCAGAAGTCGCCAACTGTCTACAGAGGGAATAGCCATAGACCTCCAAACTTTGTGTGGCCTTCAGATTAGCACAACAACAGTGTGTAGAGAGCTTCATGGAATGGGTTTCCACAGCTGGGAAGCTGCATCCAAGCCTTACATCACCAGGTGGAATGCAAAGCATCAGAGGCAGTGGTGTAAAGGATGCCACCACTGGACTCTAGAGCAGTGGGGATGTGTTCTCTGGAGTGACAAATCATGCTTATCTGTCTGTCAATCTAATTGATGTGTCTGAGTTTAGTGGTTGCCAGGAGAACAGTACTAGCCTGACAGCACTGTGCGAAGTGTAAAGTTTGGTGGAAGGAGGATTATGGTATGGGGTTGTTTTTCAGGGGTTGGGCTTGACCCCTTAGTTCCAGTGAAGGGAACTCTTAAAGCAGAGTTCCACCCAAAAGTGTAAGCTCCACTTGTTTGCTTTCTCCCCCCTCCACTGCCCTGATTTTGAAAGGTACCTGCTCCCACTTCCAGCTCAGTTTGCCATGGTGAAGTAAGCCAGACGTTCAGCCCCCTCCTTCCTCCTGCAATCTCCTGGGAACTTTCACAGGTCCCAAAAGACTGCCAGACCAATCAGGAGACGCAGCGTGACTTGCACATGTGCAGTGGGCACCAGGCTGTGAAGCCACAAGCTGCCACAGTCTGGTGCCCACACTTGAAATGCCGGCGCTGTGGAGGAGAGAAAGAGAGAAGGGTACGGCGCTTGTGAGTACATCGCTGGACCCTGGGACAGGTAAGTGAGTGTTTATTAAAAATCAGCAGCTACAGTTTTTGTAGCTCCTGACTTTTAATAAACACAAAAACAACTGGAACTCCACTTTAAGGCATCAGTATACCAAGACATTTTGGACAATTTCATGCTCCCAGCTTTGTGGGAACAGTTTGGCGATGATCCCTTCCTGTTCCAACATGACTGCGCACCAGTGCACAAAGCAAGGTCCATAAAGAGATGGATGAGCAAGTTTGGGGTGGAAGAACTTGACTGGCCTGCATCTGAGTCCTGACCTCAACCTGACAGAACACCTTTGGGATGAATTAGAGCGGAGACTGCGAGCCAGGCCTTCTCGTCCGACATCAGTTTCTGAGCTCACAAATGCGCTTCTGGAAGAATGGTCAAACATTCCCATAGACCCTTCTAAACCTTGTTGACAGCCTTCCCAGGAGAGTTGAAGCTGTTATAGCTGAAAAGAGTGGGCCAACTCAATATTGAACCCTATGGACTAAGACTGGGATGCCACTAAAATTCATGTGTGTGTAAAGGCAGGTGTTCCAATACTTTTAGCAATATAGTGTATACAAGTGTTTTGCCTTTCATTTCTGTTTTAAACTGAATGGGTTGTTTTACAAGGTGAGGGTTTGCATATTCTTTAAAGTGTATGTTATGGCAAAGTTATAGAAAAAAACATATGCAGTACATCTTTACAAACCATGCACCTTTACTGATGGTTTATCCATTTAAAAAATACCTATTGATCTGCCAAAAAGTGTGCCCGTAGCGAAAAGAAATGAAAGAGAAGAATAGCGCAGGGCAGACATGACTAGGTGAAGAGGGGAAAAAAGACAGGAAAGGGTTAAGTTAAAGGGGAAGGGTTAAAATAGTTACCTGATTGGTGATAGTAGCACAGGGTGGGATCATTGATGATTTTGGGGGAGTGTCGGGGGGTCGGACAATCCAGTGCTGGTATAGCAACTGAAGAGGAAACCTCCCACTCGCCCTCCCCTGGGGTGTTTTTTTGGGGGTCTTTTTGTGCTTGATTGGTTTAGTTTTGGGGCCAGTTGTTGGTCTTGGGAGGCGGCAAATTGTTTTGAAGAAAAAGTGTATGGTTGGGACCCATCTGTGGTATGGTGTGGCTGAATGCATTCCAGTTAACCGAGGTTTAACTGGAAGGTGGAGGTCTACACTGCGGAAGGTGTGTCTTTTTTTCTCCGAGTCGGTGCGTTGCGGCTGGGGGCCTAGTAGGAACATTAAGGTTAAGGTTCCGCAGGGGGAGATCAATATTGTTTTTGGTTCCTAGACCAACAACTCATTTTGTAGGTTTATGTACGTTTCTGTTGTAAGGAATGTTTTCTGTGATTTAAGTGGAATTGTTAATAAAAGGCCATGAAGACCATTTTTTATTCCAACAATGTGTGGTCTCCTTTATTGTTGGAGGGAGTGTTTGGGGATAAGGGGGTTTTCGAGAAAGTTGGGTTAGTATGGTTTAGTGCTTTAGCATTTGCCAACACATCTCTTCTACACTAGTCATGCACTCCACTTCTAATTTCCTATTTTTACAGAATGGGTAATCAGCTAAATGATTAGTCAGGGAGTAACTGTGCCTTACAGTTTCATAAACAGGTACGAAGCCATATTGCAAAACAGATGCAGGATGACAAAAACATTCATACATTGCAGTCAGGGTAACATGTGGCCTCATAGCATAGTCTTTATAAGACTATATAACAAAAGAGAGTCTGGCTGAGAATGACTACTTCAGTAAAACAATACACAGCTACTTGCAATTATCCTCATAAACAGTACCCTGCTTGTTGAAGTCCCATTAGCTCTGGTAACACAGGTGAACAGCTGTAGGGATCCAGGTCACTGGAACTGAGTACTCTGGTAGCAACCAGGGAGGGACTTCCCACAGTCGCTGGTTCTTGTAGAGAAGCTATGTGCTATTAGGTTCTGGCCCAGCTGCATGCACGCCGGTTTTGAGAATAGAGGTCGCTCATCTGGCTGCAGATTACTAGCCCAGCTACCTCTGCCTCAGGCCTCTTTCACATGGGCGGTTGTTCTGCCACTTGTAAATGCAGGTTTTTTTCACTTTGAAATTCCAACACTCCTGGCACAGAGATCACTTGCATTTGTACATTACGATTATCTGCGCTTATGTGTTTCCTAAATTTTTCTTTGTACTGTGATTACATTACATTACGTTTATCTGCGTTTATGTACAGATAGCTGCAGTACATTGCTCCTGGACGCAGTCAACTTTATTTTTCCTAAGCGCATAAAACTGTATGGTATGAAAACATTACTAAACGGAGTGTGTGAATGGAGCCATAGGGATGCATTGTCTGCATTTAGCTGTGGTAAGTTCCTCTAATCGCAGCTAAAAGCTGAAATATAAGGGTCCTTTCACACGGGCGTTCCGTTTTTTTTTCTTCAGTTCAGTCAAAAGTTTCAAAGTTTCAAAGAAAAAACAAATGAGCTTACATCTGTTTTTTTTCATCTGTTTTTTCATCCGTTTACATCCGTTTTTCATCCATTTACATTGGTTTACATCTGTTTTGATCCATTTACATTCGTTTTTTATTCGTTTACATCCGTTTTTGGTCTGTTTATAACCGTTGACATCAGTTTTTCATCTGTTCCAGGGTTTTTTGTGAAAGGAAAATAAGGTTTTATTCCATTCAAAAAAACGGATGCAGACATTAATGGATGTAAAAAGATGTTCATCCGTTTACATCCGCAAGTCCATAGAAATACATGGGGGTCCGTTTTTCATCCGTAAATGGACAGATGAAAAATGGACATACGGAACGCCAGTGTGAAATGGGCCTTATCAGGTGTGGCTTCTCTGAGCTTCTGTGGGAGAGAAGCTAAGAAATTTATACTCCATGTCCTGGAATTTAATTGAGTTAAAGGAGTCTCAATCTGCATCTGAAAATAGTGAGTAAATAGGCACTTCACTACACTATGGTCGGCTGACAATACACGGTGGGGAATTTATTAAAACGGGAGCAGCCAGAATCTGGAACAGCCATGCATTGCAACCAATCAATTTCTATCTTCAGCTTGATCAGTTAAGCTTGAAAATGAAACACAGGATCTGATTTGTTGTCATGTACAGCTGCTTCAGATTCTGGCTGCTCCGGTTTTAATAATGAAAAAAAAAAACTTACAGTATTTTATGGGTTGAATGGTGTCAGCCCTGCCCAGTTTTGGGTACAAATAGTGGGTGCTTGTTTTATTATTGAAGAACACAAAACAATAAACAAACTGTTTTTGGCCTTTGCATGTTTACGTAACTATTTAATGAACTGAAGCAACCAATAAGGGATTTAGCTATTAAGAACCAGCAATGCTGTACATGGATCCATACTTCAATTAATAAAAAAGATCTGATTTAAAAAAAAAAGAACCAGCAATCAATCATAAAGTGTTGGAAGAACTGACCATTCTGCAGAAGCACATCATATTTGGCAAGCAATGCAATACTTTGATATAAATCCAAATCTTTTATCTACAGGGTGTCTGCTTTGGTCATCATTTTTAAACAATGATGGCTGTAGTTGGACTTTCCCAGATTTCAAGAGCAGCGTATTTAAAACAAATGTTAAACATCTCCCACAAAGGTTGATCTCCACCTCAGATAACAATTTTAAAGACTGGAAAAGTTTTTATGATGCAGTTCAAAGCTGAACCTCAGGAAGATATAAAACACCCACACTATTGCAGCTCTCTATTAATTATTAATCTATATACAGTATATTTATTTTCATTTGAAGCAGTGTAAGAACCTGAACTTTGGTGTCAGCCTCTTGCAATCCCCTGTACAGCAGAGCTGGGATAAGAAGAGGAAGAACAGCACAAGTAGCCAGTTGTGCTGCAGTGGTCCATAGCTCCCAACTGTTCCTGATTTTGAGGGACTGTCCCTCATTTGGAACAAAGTCCCTCCTTCATCCTCATTTGTCCCTCATTTTGGTCTTATCTATATAGTTGTATATAAATACACTATTTATCTATCAAACAGTGTTTCACAGTGTTAAACCTTTCAACCAATTTCTAAATTGCCGCGTTTGTAAATTTCAAAAGCCAATATAAAGGAATAGTAGTGATAAAAAAAAGCACTTGTGGGTTTAACCAATCATTTTTTTAATGGTATAGGTGTCCTTTAGGGGGGCCTGGCAGGGGGTGTGTCCTGTGTCTGCATACTTTTGCTAATAGATGTCCCTCATTGCCATATTGAAAGTTGGGAAGTATGGTGGTTGTGTGCTAACAATGAGCATGCTGCTGCTTTTCCTTTTTGCTGTCCACTGAAAGACTTGTGAATGGACAACAGAGAAAAAACAGGTCTGTCCTGTGCACAGAGCTGTGTAAATCATAAAATTGGATAGAAAGAAATATAAACCTTTTGGCAGGTAAAACAACTCCCTTATATGTATTTCATAGGTGTGTTTAGCTGTTTGCCTGAAGTTCAACTTTATTTTTAAAGTAAACATTTCCTGAAATAAATTTAGACGTAGCTCTTTATTACTTCCTTCTGAAAATGCTAGTTGCCTGACTAATATGCTAACCCATTGGCTCCAATAACCTGTGGGTCACTGACACGGAATGAGCATGCAGATGAGGAAAATCATAATAATGTAAAAAGTCTTTGCCTGCATGTTCTGGGTTAGTGACTCTGGGGGGAAGATTTACTAAGGCCTCATGTACACATTAACTCCCCTAGACGTTTAGCTCTCCTGGCAGCAGAAAAATGCTAAAGGAGCAAAAATGCGTGTAAACGCAGTGCCGCGTTTACCGATTGGGCAATTATTCATTTGACTGGACAGAGTATTTCCATTGACATGAATAAAAGCCCAAGAGCTAAACACAGCTAGTGTTTAAATGTGCCATGTTTAGCAGTTTTTGGCCAAAGCGTTTCCTTTTCTCATCAAAATCACCCCACTGTAGTTTACTCTGTCCCCCCCCCCACAGTGTCTCCTAAGCCCCCCCACAGAGTCTTTTAAGCCCCACCTTCCCACAGTGTCTCCTAAGCCTCCCTCTCACAGAGTCTCCTGTGTCTCCCCTCCCACAGTGTCTCCCAACCTGCCCCCTCCCACAGTGTCTCCTAAGCCTCCCTCCCGCAGAGTCTCCTGTGTCCCCCCTCCCACAGTGTCTCCTAAGCCCCCTGTCCCACAGTGTCTCCTGTGTTCCCCCTCCCACAGTGTCTCCTAAGCCCCCCTCCCACAGAGTCTCCTGTGTCCCCCCTCCCACAGTGTATCCTGTGTCCCCCCTCCCACAGTGTCTCCTGTGTTCCCCCTCCCACAGTGTCTCCTGTGTCCCCCCTCCCACAGTGTAACCTGTGTCCCCCCTCCCACAGTGTCTCCTGTGTTCCCCCTCCCACAGTGTCTCCTGTGTTCCCCCTCCCACAGAGTCTCCTGTGTCCCCCCTCCCACAGTGTTTCCCAACCAATAAACAGTATATGTATGTCATACATAAGAAAAATAGAAAAAGAAACGATAGACTTCACATATCATGTGACCAAAAAACAATTGCACTTTGAATAATAGCAATATCTTCATGATAGTAAAGTTTAAACTGGTTGTAAAGGCTGAAAGAGTTTTACTTTCATGCATTCTACTGGATACAACTGTACACTTTGGTTTTCTGTTTTCTGCTGAAATACAAACATATTCTGTGTCAGGACACAATTCAATAATCTTAAAATAAACTCATTAAATGGCCTAGAGCAGGGTTCTCCAAACTCTGGCCCTCCAGCTGTTGAAGTACTACAAGTATTATTATGCCTCTGGGAGTCTTGCCTGTAGCTGTCAGAGTCTTGCACTGCCTCATGGAACTTGCAGTTCCTCATCACCTGGAGGGCCATAGTTTGGAGACCCCTGGCCTAGAGGATTGATTTTTTTTCTTTTAGAAAGGCTGCAATAACACGAACCCCCAAATTGTGGGGTATATTCAAGTACAGAGCCTTGATATCTGTTGTAACTAGTAGTTTAGATTCTAGTGCATTTTTGGTAAAGAGTAAAAGTACAGAAATACACCGAAATTGGAGTATCTTTATGAGTATATCTATATATGCTTGTAGCACAATGTCCACAGATTTCTGTTGCAACTCCTCAACTTTTTTCAACTGATACTGGCATATGCCATTCATGATTGCTTAGAATCTGACTACAGATATCCTCATATTGACAACAACATTCTTGGCTTTATTCCGTGGCTTTTTTTATATGTTTTTACGAGTGTTAGATTAAATGGTAGGTACTGTTACAGTCGTTTTCTCAATTTCCTTTGTCACATGGATCAAAAAGGCTCATGTATATTTAAAAAGGCCTAAAAAGGCTCATCTATCCTTTTTTGTCCCATTTGGTTCCTGTGATCAGTACTTTCATGCTTTTTGCATATTATCTGTGAAGATAGTTCTCTTAGATTGTCTATCCATATTATGATGACTGATCCTGATCTTCTTTTGCTATAAAGAAGTGTGATATGGACAGGCTAGTTCCTGTTTGTAGTGGTCAGTAAGAATATCCATTGGGATAGATTTACTTAAACTGGTGCATTCAGAATTTGGTGCTTCTGTGCATGGTAGCCAATCAGCTTCTAACTTCAGCGTGTTCAATCAAGCTTTGGCAATAAAATCTGGATGCTAATTGTTTCCTATGCAGAGTTGCCCCAGATTTTGCACTGTCCAGCTTTAGTAAATAACCCCCATTGTGTTTTGAGAACAACACTGAATATTAGCTTCTGAAAGTACTTTAAAATCAGTATTTACATTTTTATATTAGGAAATATCTGGTTTTGTAACCCCCATGGGTTGTACACTGTGTGCACAATTATTAGGCAAGTGAGCATTTTGACCAAATCCTCATTTTTATGTATATTGTCCAACTCCAAGCTGTATAAACGTGAATGCTTATTTGATTTAAGCATATCAGGTGATGTATATTTGTGTAATGGTAGAGGGTGTGGCCTAAGGAGATCAACACCCTATATCAAGGTGTGCATAATTATTAGGCAGCTTCTTTTCCTCAGGCAAAATGGGAAAAAAGAGATTTAACTGACTCTGAAAAGTCAAAAAATTTAAAAAGTCTTTCAGAGGGATGCAGCACTTTTGCTAAGATATTGGGGTGTGATCACAGAACCATCAAACATTTGTTGCAAATAGTCAACAGGGTTGCAAGAAACTTGTTGAGAAAAAAAAACACAAATGAATTGCCAAAGATTTGATAAGAATCAAACTTGAATCAGGAACCCATTATCCTCCAGTGCTGTCATTTTCCAGAACTGCAACCTACCTGGAGTGCCAGAAGTACAGTGTATTCAGTGCTCAGAGACATGGTCAAGGTAAGGAATGCTGAAATCTGACCACCACTGAGCAAGACACATACGTTGAAACATCGAGACTGGCCCAAGAAATACCTGAAGACAGATTTTTAAAAGGTTTTATGGACTGATGAGATGAGAGTGATTCTTGATGGACCAGATGGATGGGCCCGTGGCTGGATCAGTAACAGGCACAGAGCTCCACTTCGATTCAGACGCCAGCAAGGTGGAGGTTGGTTTACTAGTATGGGCTTGTATTATTACTGTAAAGCTAAAGACAGATTTACTTGCTGAAGTACCTGAAGTACTTGATGCATAAAAGGTAGTATGGCATCACATTGCTAGAATATGTGGTACAAAGAACCTGAGGCCTGCCTGCATGTTTTTGAGATGTTTGATTGAGTGCATGTAAAACCTCAGAGGTCCTATACCAAAACTATAGGACTTTATAATTAGTTTCTTTATGTAACACATATGTGGGTGAGTTTGCAGTGCTGCCCATATTTTATCTCAGAATGTAGAGGAAATTGGACGTTAAAGAGTAGATTCCCATTTTTCCATATAAATGAGGTGAACCCCAGATGCTTGAGTGGATTCATGTAAGAGTTTATAGATGAAGGAGATTCGTTTTAGTCGGGCAGGGCCTTTGACTGCAGACACTTTCAAAAGCTGTGGGACACTCTAAAATTAGAGACAATTGTTTGGATAAAAGAAAATGTTTTGGGGGGGGGAGCTTTCTTTTTGATTATAATTTGTCAAATTACCTAAATTATGCGGGTAACTGGATGTGTGAAGTGTCTAAGTTGAAACAGTTTTGTAGGAGACCAAGGAAACATTAGCAATGAGAATAAGCTATCTGGGGTTTCAGAGTTGTGTAAAACATTCGTTAAACAGGACACCAGGAACTTCAGTGCATAAAGCTGTTTACATATTTCCAAAGTTGTATTGTGAAAATCATAGGAGCTAAGAAGAGATGTTTTGAAGAGGATATATGTTTTTTATCAACAGCCCAAATTAATGAGTTCAAGTGTATTGCAAATATAGAATCTTGCTATGTGTCCATCAATGAGCTTGGGACATATTGGGTAGTCCAGGAAGTTATTTGGCGGAGGTGGGTGGTTTGATAGTCCCCTTGCTTCTTTTTTATTATTATTATACACAATTTTATAGCGCCAACAGTTTGCTTGGCGCTTTACAATATAACGGAAGACAATACAGCAACAATACAGTACAATACAAGAGGTTTAGGAGGGCCCTGCTCCTTGCAGCTTACAATCTAAGAGATTTAAGACTTTGGGTCTGGCAGGTCAAATAAGGCTGTCCAGCACACACGATGAGGACAGATATTGTGAAGATCTTGCAAGACAAAGGATTCAAAATGTTGCTGGGGATTTAATTACTGTCATTAATGACTTTGATCAAGTCTCAGAGGAATGGGGTTTATTGACATTATTAGAAATTCTTATGAAGGGCACGTCAGCAGAAGTTTCTTTTATAATAAAGTTAATAGTCCTTGAGAGGCAAATTGACCAAGGACAGCCAGCAGGAGTGATTTCCATAGCCATAAATCATATTGCTTTTTTTCTTTTTTTTTCTTTGCATAATCAATTTTTGTTAAATATTATTGGGTACACAAACAACAAAGTACAATATGCACAAGTGTGGCCTGAGAGCACTCTATGGAAATAAGCAGTCATTAGGAGAAGTATATGGATGTGAAACATTGTTGGCACAACTATAGTGGGGAGCTCATGCCAGTGTCAAAGAACTCATAAAACCTTATAAATATAATCCAAGGTATCCATCTGTTTCTGAAAACCTCATATGTATTGTGTTGATGAGTTTTAAGTTCTTCCATTCTTGTTAACTGACAGACTTTGGCAGTCCACTCTGAGATAGTGGATATAGTGGGCTTAATGATGAAGCATCAGTGTTCAGGGATTAGCACTGTAGTTGCAGTAAGAAAATATTGAAACAATGATTTTTTTAGCTGCAGACAGGGAGCAAGGGAACACTGAGAGAAGAGCTAATTCAGGAGTGAAAGAAATTGTGGAAGAGAGTATTTTATGTCAGATAGTCTTGAGTAAATGACAGTCCAGCCAGATGTGAATGAAGGTGCAGGTGGTGCCATGACAATGCTAGCAGAGGTCAGATATGTTCAGGAAATTTTGATGAAATTTATATGGAGACCTTGGAGTTATCAACTTCAGGTTTTCCTCCTGTTCTGCAATGGCCATGCATAATATTTGAGTTAGATAAAAACACAGTGGGGTTAAGTCACCAATGGCAAATGTGTTCACTTTGCAGAGGAAAGAGCACTTTGCAGGGAATTATACATTAGCTTAGTGAATGTGGTGAAAATTATTTGCAAAGAACATCCAATCACATGTAAGGAAATCAAAAAGAAATATTATTTATGCCAGCACATAGTTGGATGGGGAAAGTCAGCACAGCTTATCCAAATTTTCTAAGCTAAGAGAAAATATCTGCAAAGTGCAAATTTCCTTGCAAAATGAACAGCTCATTTGCCTTTAGTTAGTCATCCATATGGTTCTGACATCCTCTGAGAGCATAAGATAAATCACACTGTTTGAGGAAGTATAAATTCTCCAAACATGTATGTGACATTAATGTTCCATAAAGGAGGGATGGTCATCAGAGTTGCTCATAGCAAACGTGTTTGAAAAGGCCAAGGGACAGGACAGTTGTTTGCATAAAATGGGATAATTGTAAATACTGCATCCATGCACTAGTGATGGGCTGAACACCACCCTATTTGGTTCACGGTCGAACATTCGAATCTAACAAAAGTTTGATCGTGAACTTCGAACAGAGGGGACAGTTCACTAAGTGGTATCTTACTGCATCTGAGTATGAGGCAAGATACTGAACAGCTACTAAAAATATTCTTTAATGTTTCAGCTGTCAGTGGGGTTCCCCGTTGAATGTAAAAATAATAACCGGCATTGCCTGGCAATTGAATTTTTTTTTTCAAATTTGTGGGGTCCCTCCTATCCCTACCAAGCCCTTCTGGACTGATATAGATTTTGAGGGGAACCCCCCCCCCCGTGTCATTTTTTAAAAAAAATTGGTGCCAAAGATCCATACCAGACCCTTATTCGAGCATGCAGCCTGGCAGGTCAGGAAAGCGAGGGGGCAAGCAAGCGCCCCCCCTCCTGAACCATACCTGGCCACATGCTCTTAACATGGGGTTATGCTTTGAGGCAGTGGGCATTTTCCCCATGGTGATGGGGACAAGGACCTCCTCCCCACAACGGTGGCTGGTGGTTGTGGGGGTCTGCGGGTGGGGGGGGTTTAAGAATCTTGGAGCCCCCTTTAACAAGGGGGCCCCCAGATCCCACCCCCACTTATGTGAATGAGTATGTGTACATGGTACCGCTACTCATTCACAAAAAAAAGCATAGTGTAAAAAACGACAGTAGACAGTCTCTGACAAGTCCTTTATTAACCGTTTCCATACCGGGCGCTTTTACCCCCTTCCTGCCCAGGCCAATTTTCAGGTTTCAGCGCTCTCACACTTTGAATGACAATTGCGTGGTTAAACAAAATTGTACCCAAACAAAAATGTTATCAATTTCTTCACACAACTAGAGCTTTCTTTTGGTGGTATTTAATCACCGCTGGGGTTTTTATTTTTTGCTAAATTAACAAAAAAAGGCCAAATACACGTTTTTCTTTGTTTCTGTTATAAACGTTTGCAAATAAATAATTGTTCATCATAAATTTAGGCCGAGATGTATTCTACTACATGTCTTTGGTGAAAATAACACAAATTAGGATGTATTTTTTAGTTTGTAGGAAAGTTATAGAGTTCACAAACTATGGTATATATCTGAAAATTGATCAATCCTGAAGTACTGACAGCCAATCTAATTTCTTGAGGTCCAAGAATGTCAGAACAGTACAGATATCCCACAAATGACCCCTTTTTGCAGAGTAGACAGTCCGACGTACTTCATAAAGAGGCATGGCGAGTTTTTTGAAGTTGTATTTTTTTGTCATAATTTTTGGGAAAATGAATAAATGAAAAAAAATTATTTTCACTATTTTTTTTTACATACTGTCACCAGTGCAGTACAGCGTCATCATATAACTGGCATGGCGGTGATCAGGGACAATGACTGATGACAGTATGAAAAAAAAATATATCATTTTTTTTACATTTTTTTAAATTTTTTTTATTATTTTAATTTTTTATTACATTTTTTTCTTTCTTTTTTTACGATTTTTCACTATGACCAAAGTAGTACAATGTTACCATAGTAGCATTGTACTACTTTGGGGAAGTGATCAGTATTTTGTTTTGTTTTTTTTACACAATTTGCTTATAGCAAAGAATTACTTTGCTATAAGCAAGCATTTACCTGAATGACATTGATTAATTCAGGGGTTTTTTTTTTTGTGCTTAGCTGTGATTTGGCCACAGCTAATCACATGACATAGCTGGGCTGTGATTAGCCCAGCTTGTGCATGTGATCGCTGTGACCAATCACAGCTAAACACACTAGTATACAATGGATGGCATGAATGAAGCCATCCATTGTATACAACTGTCATGTGACCTGCTGTGATTGGTCACAGTAGGTCACATGGTATCGGCAACAGGGCCAGTACTCAGATCTGTCATTGGCCGTGTCCAAGCTACACGGCCGGTGACAGATCAGGCCGCTGCGCGGCTCTGCAGGTGCGCAAACTGTGCATGCCCAGGAGGACGCCATATGGTGTCCACCCAGAACGCTAATCCGGCTTCTGTGTCCTGTCCCTGTGACGTCGGGACGTACGGGCGCCGCCGCCGCCGCCACCGCCGGCGGCGGGAAATTTAAAAAAAATGTCATTTTTTTTTTTTTCATTTTACACAGTAAAACATTGCTGTTTCAACCTATTTCACATACATATTGTCCCTAGTGCTTTGTCCTGTGCCCTGCCTGCATTTTGTCTGTTCTTTCTGCCTGGAAACTGAGAAATGTCCATGGCGTCCAAAAAGTGTCCCTTTAGGTCAAAAGCGGTTTAGATCAGCTAGAGAACAGCGATAGTAAATCAGAACCACTTACAGAATTGAGTGATAATGATTCGTGGGGGAAATTCATCATCAGACACTGAAAACGATTTTGCGACTGAGCTCAGCAATGTGCGAACTTGGCGCTATATTTCAAATTTCAGTGTTTTTGGTTTGATTATATTATTGAATTAAATTTTTTATTATTTTTATATTATTTTTATGATTATTTATTAAATTATAATTTATGATTTTGTGTTTCAAATTTTATCATACCCGGGATGTTTACTAGACTCTTGTTCGGACAGATTTCAGTGAGTTTTTCCTAAAAATTACAGCCTACAATAAAAAAAATACATATTTCCATGCAAAAAAATGGTACCGCTTTCAGCACCAAAAATCTGAAATAATCATACCGCCAGGGAGGTTAAAGCAGCATTAAACCCCAAACCAAAAATGTAATATATTGCAGCTTACCAATCAGTAGAGAGTGCATTTGTTTTTTTCCCCTCTGTTTTCACCTAGTGATCTGGCCAGTAACACCTCCACAGTAACACCACTGTATTACAGTGCCACCACTTTGGATTAAGGAGCACAGGGACACAGCAGACAGCAACATTGCTCATCTAGGGGGAGGGGAATGTTAGATGTACTAGCATATTTAAATACACTAATAAATTGAAGTCAAACTCCAGCGAACACTGCAGTTACACAAGTAGTTACACCAACAGCTTCTTTATTCTTTTGGGATAAAGGTTTTACATGCATAAATAAAAGATGATAATTTTAACACCCCTGTCAGTGATAAACAGTTTGTCACAACAGTGTTAACTGATACATTTTCAGGAGAGCTTTTGAAAAATAGCAGACTTACTGACCAGATCACCAGATGAAAATAAAGGAAAGAAAGCAAAAAAAAAAAAAAGAAAACAAATGCAGCCATCACATCTAAGAATTGGTATGTTGCAATATAATAAATGTTTGCTTTGATACCACTTTAAATGAATATTACAGGAATCTAATGCTTAGATACCAATAACTTATCAATGAAATGTTTGTTATTGTTATTGATACCCAGAAATAATACAGCACAGATATATCAAAGTCTTTCACCCAAATGAGGATGCAGGAGAAAGCCCTACTTATTATCCTTCTAAGCATAGAAGTGACCCTTCTTCTCAGGACAGTTATTAAATTCACAGATTAACTAGTTGAAACTAAATATGCTATCCACTTTGAAAGGTTGGATTGTCTGTCACAGCTAGATGACATTAAGGGGGAGACTTACTAAAATTGGTGCACACAGAATCTGGCACAGCTATGTATAGTAACCAGTTAGCTTCTAGGTTTTATTGTCAAAGCTTAATTGAACAAGCTAAAGTTAGAAGCTGATTGGTAACCATGCAAAGCTGCGCCAGATTCTGTGTGCACCAGTTTTAGTAAATCTCCACCTAAGTGAACCGAAAAAGGAGTCCTATGGTGCCCTTAGCAATCCACTTCTGTATCCCATGCTTTATTTCAGCACAAGAGCCCCTCCTCATTCTCTGCTTATGAGAAGTGTGAATTCCTATTGTCTCTTAGTCAAAGACTGAAAAGCTGAGTTTACAGGAAAAAATGGGTTATATAGGCTGTAGAAAATTAATGTTTGTCATTGGTCTGTAAGGAGGATCTCAAATGAAAACACAGGTGCCAGTGGCACTCAGATCATCACTTTCCTATATCTGGGAATACACATGCATATTAAGGCAAAAATTTTTTAAAAACATGTTTAAACAGTTTTGACTTGCAATTTCCACTATCCAAAATGTCATTAAGAAGTGAAAGGTACAGGAAACTGTGAAGTGAGAAGAATCACTTGCTAGAACAAACCGTTTTGCTGTCAGGGGACTAATAGTGCACCAGTCTTGCACAAGTATGATCTACATAAAAAAAGTCATTAGAAATAAACCAAACTAATTACAAAATCTTCTAAAGTACCGTATTTTGTGCTCTATAAGACGCAAGACACACCTAGGTTTTAGAGGAGGAAAACAAGAAAAAAAATATTCTGAACCAATGAACTGCAGACATAGTACAGGAAATGACCAGAGACTGCGGATGTACTACAGGAGATGACCAGAGACTACAGACATACTACAGGAGATGACCAGAGACTGCGGACACAGTACAGGAGATGACCAGAGACTGCGGACATAGTACAGGAGATGACCAGAGACTGCGGACATAGTACAGGAGATGACCAGAGACTGCGGACATAGTACAGGAGATGACCAGAGACTGCGGACATAGTACAGGAAATGACCAGAGACTGCGGACATAGTACAGGAGATGGCCAGAGACTGCGGACAGTACATGAGATGACCAAGAGACTGCAGACATAGTACAGGAAATGACCAGAGACTGCGGATGTACTACAGGAGATGACCAGAGACTACAGACATACTACAGGAGATGACCAGAGACTGCGGACACAGTACAGGAGATGACCAGAGACTGCGGACATAGTACAGGAGATAACCAGAGACTGCGGACATAGTACAGGAGATGACCAGAGACTGCGGACATAGTACAGGAGATGACCAGAGACTGCGGACATAGTACAGGAGATGACCAGAGACTGCGGACATAGTACAGGAAATGACCAGAGACTGCGGACATAGTACAGGAGATGGCCAGAGACTGCGGACAGTACATGAGATGACCAAGAGACTGCAGACATAGTACAGGAGATGACCAGAGAATGTGGACATAGTACAGGAGATGACCAGAGACTGCGGACATAGTACAGGAGATGACCCGAGACTGCAGACCCTTGGGGAGCAGGTACCCAAATTTGACAGGTACCCGCTCCCACTTCCGTTGTGATCGCCTAGGCAATCAGAAGAGGAAGTTGTCCTCCCTCCCCGTAGTCTTCTGGGATACGTGACAGGTCCCAGAAGACTACGGGGCCATTCACAAAGCGCATCACTTCTCACGCATGCGCATTGGGCACCCGGATGTGAAGCCACAAGCTGTAACAGCCAGGTGCCCACACTAAAGACGCCAGTGCCAGGGAGAAAAGACGGCATTTTTCCCCATTTTTGGGAGTGAAAATAGTGCGTCTTATGGAGATAAAATACGGTATGTAGAAGAATCTTTATATAAGACAAAGAAATTTTGAAGCAAGCCGCAGTAGTCCGGTGGAACAGACAGTGATCAATTTCTAAAGGAATGTGGTGGAAAAAAAGCATTTGAAATAAAATAAATATTTTCCAAATATTAGGCATGGATGTGAATCTGTTACAGAAGAATAGATTCTATCGTAAATACCCTGGAGACTAATCATCCACAGTCAGTTATGAAACAAGACAACAAACGTCAATTATACTGTATTCTTTGTGCTTTATTCTAGATGAAAATAAACATTTTACTGAAAAAGTGGCTGTTTAAGTTAATTTGAGTCTGTCTGTAAATTTAAACAATTGTGTAATCAAGTTTAAATTATATAACTGTTTCCTAAAGTATGCTAAAAAAAAAAAAATCAACTCACACTTCTAGTTTAATCTGGTCCACTGTGTTATGGAGGTGTCTGTTCTGCTTGCTCCCCCGCAACTTGAAAGTCTTCCAGAAAGGATCAGCATAGTCCAAGATAATACACTAAAACTTTATTTTACATAATCCTTTTTTTTATTTAACTTTACAACAGCACTCTGTAGCAAACTAATCACTGATGGATAAAATGACCCTACAATTGATGTGTTTTGTTAGATGTAATTGCATACAGTTCATCAGTTGATTGTAGATATAATGTGGCATATCTAGCATATTTGAGTGGATCTTTTTTAAACATCCTGACCTGCTCTATATGAAATATTATTTTCAGTAATAATCATGAGATAAATAATAATAATGGGCAGTAAAGAAATGCAGACAGCGTAAATTATAGTAGAAAAGTGCCCCCTATATTAGTGGTCAGTGGAAACATACCCCCTTGTATTAGTGGTCAATGGGAAGAACACACTTACAGGCGAGTAAACAGTTAATTGGACCAGTGGTTACTAACCTAGAAGACTACACAGCTGGCTCTACTAAAATGAATTGATACCAGAACTATGTCAAGAAGAAGGTCAATTCATCACTGCTCAAGGAACCCCTAACATCCTCTGGAGAAACCTTGGAGTTCCATGAAATCCCAGTTAAAAATGGCTGTTTTAATAAATATTAAATATTGATCTTGTTTAATTCAAAAGTTAAAATAGCAGAGGGGCCATTTAAACTTTCACCACACATGAAACAGTATATACACTTACCGACCACTATATGAGGTACATCTCTTCAATTACTTGGTAACACAAATTGGTAATCAGCCAATCAGCAACTCATTTACACATGCAGATTTAGACATGAAGTTCAAACTGAGTATCAAAATGGGGAAGAAAGAGGATTTAAGTGACTTTGAATGTGGCATGGTTGTTAGTGTCGGACAGGCTGGTCTGAGTTTTTAAAAAAACTGCTGACCTACTGGGATTTTCATGCACCACCATCTCTACGGTTTACAGAGAATAGTCCTAAAAGAGAAAATATCCAGTGAGCGGCAGTTGTGTGGATGAAATGCCTTGTTGATGTCAGAGGTCAGAGAAGAATGGGCAGACTGGTTGCTGCAACATTCAGATGGTAGGGTTACAATTTGGTGTAAATAACATGGAAACATGGATCCATCCTGCCTTGTATCAATGGTTCAGGCTGGTGATGGTGGTGTAATGGTGTGAGGGATATTTTCTTGGTACTAGCAAGGTGTACCTAAAGTGGCTGGTGAGTGTATATATTGTTTATAATTACTTCTCCATGAAAGTGGAACTTCACCAAAAAGGGGAAGTTCTGCTTGTTTACATCCTCCCTCCATTGCCACATTTGGCACTTTTTTGGGGGGGAGTGGGTACCTATTTTTGACGAGCAATCTGAGATGGAAGTTTGGCCCCCATTCCTACCCCCGAAGCCTTCCAGGACACTTCACAGGTCCTGGAAGATTGCGGGACCATTCACAATGCACAGCGTGCCTCTCGCATGCCCAGTATGAAACTGACTGTGAAGCCGCAAGGCTTCACTGCCAGTTTCCCCTACTGGAGATGCCAGTACCTGCACCCAAAGCTGGTTGGAGAATCGGCTTGGGTGAGGACATTGATGGACCCCTGAACAGGTAAGTGTGCTTATATAAAAATATATATATATAAACAGTATTTGTAGCTGCTGACTTTTAATTTTTGGGAGGGAGCTTGGAGCTCCCCACTTTAATGACCTAGAAAGCAAAGGATCAGTTTGGCAGACAAAAAGCTAGGACATTCAAAAACAGATCAGCAATGGCAATAGCTGTACTTCTCTTATTACAGATTCCATTTAGTTCTATTCTAAGTTATATCTAGAATTAAATTATCAGGTCCTGTCCTATAAATTAGTTAAATTAAATAAACACATAAATCAATGCACTACAAATGCAAACCAATGAACAAACAGATTATTTCACAAACTATTAAATACATGTGTTTAAGTCTGCCTATGAAAATATAGTTTCTCATAATACTTTTTCTGCAATATGTTGTTTTTTTCCTGGTTCTCCTTTTAAGTAAACTGTTGTTCCATGACTATAGAGAAAAGAAATAAATACAGCTGGAAAATGAAATGTAATTTTCAAGCCTCAGTAAATTGTACCATTTAAAATTTTCACTGCCATTAAGGAAAGCAATTTAGTGTGCTTTGTTGTAATTCTGAAATACCTATAAATGTAACATTTTATTGTCAGATAAAACTTAATTATGATGTTAACCATACAGTATTTTATATTAGGCTTTTAGGAGACATACCTTTATTTCTTGTCCTTTTATAATTTGCCAAGCAATTTTTATGTATTGTACTCGTTTTGTGAGGTTTATGGCTATTCTAAGTACCATATCTTAAAATTACTGGTGTATTCTCTTATTTTTAATATTATTTTTTATTTGTTATTTCTGTAAATACAATATCATAGTTGATTTGCTTTATGATTTAATACATTGTATAATTAAACTTATAAACATACTTTAAAATTACTATATTTACTGTTTTTACTTGTTTCGTTTTTACTTTATGAATGTTTGTGTATTTCATTAATATGCATATTTTACATACACAACTATTCATATGTTATATTTTTTTTTGTACACCAAGAATGCGCCACTTTAGTTTTACTAAATTTGTATATTTCATTTGAGGATCATTTTTACTATAACCTTGATTATTGTTATGTGTTCTCAAATACACTTCTTTTTGCTGGGATGTTCTTGAATTGACTCAAGTGGCAAAACACATGGCAACAAATCCAAAATAAAGCATACAAGAATTTTTCCCAGTGTAGATTTTAACTGAAGCCTTTGTTGAGAAATTCTGAACCACCAGGCTACTACACTCCTGGTGGTTATGGTTCCCTTGAGTTTCTCCAACCTTGTAGAGTTAATAAACAAGACTGTATGGACATGTGAAAGTTATAGTTTGTTATGTGGGAAAAAATAAGGAAGACTCTGTTAGATTCTGGGTTATCTTGCTCTAAGGGAGCTTGTTATGGCTAAGCAATGTGACTGTCTTCTGGAAATTCACAGTCTTGGAGGTATAGAGTGTTACATAAGCTGGTTTGACTGGCATGAGGGATAAGTAAAATGTTAGTCAGCTTCTTTGCATTAATGATCAAAAGGACATACATATATCCTGAAATATAATCAGTTTATCAGCTATTTCCTGTTAAATTGCCACATATATACATTTATTAAACTTGAATTACATTTTGACTGCCATGATGATGCTATGAGTTCTTCAACAACATCTTTTTTTTCCATAATATAATGAAAGAAGAGATTGTACTCATACAATCAGGGAGTCTTCCAAAGGGGAATTCCAATGAGCTTTAAACAGGAGTTATTTTAGCATGGCAGCTATTCTTGTTCCATTATTTGAGTACACCTGTAATGAAAGAATTACAGGGAGCGCCATTGATGTCCTCCTTCTGAAAAAAATCTTAGGTGCTTGGCTGGTATGCTGATCCTCTGGCTACAATACTTCCTCAAACAAGTATGCTGATTGGAAAAGTTAAAGTAAAGTCAGAAGTCCTTTACTGCATATTTGTTTCTGGTCAGTAACTCAAAATATTAATGAAACAAAATCTGCAAGATAGCCAGGCAACTAGCCTTTTCACAATTGATCATCAAGAGCAGCCTACGTGTTTTCTTTAACAAATCTATTAACGGGCCCTGTGGCTTGGTGAGCCTGGATTGAACGCAATTTTATTAAAACAATCCTGGGTGCTGTTGTGCAAAAATCTCTCCACTGGGAGCCCTGGATGTTGTAGGAGGCTTCAAGTAATAGTCAGCATCATTCCTAAGTAGCATTATCAATTTTGTACGATTTTACATTTTCAAGTCACAATATAGTATTAGAACTAAAGCTTGATTAATTACCTAATTACCTTGAGTATATTATATACAGTATAAAATTTGCCTCTTATTTGTCACTAACTAAGGGTCTTATTTAGAATGAATTTTGGAAGAATCATCACTAAAACACCACACACATTTTTCAGTTAGTTAAAGGTCTGCTGGGATTATCAATAAATGTATTCTGAAATTCAAATATTCCTTTACTTTCTCAGATTTTAATATAAACAAGATGTCACAAGGCTCTACATAATGTTCACTTTGTACAATCTAATACTATTTGTATGGGTCTATTATAATCACTGCTCTTACCATGCCTCCAGGTTTAATACAATGATTTTAGTTTATCATTAAGTCATCATGTAACAGCTTTTCCCTTGATATGCAGGCTAACATCAATATTAGTAACATTAGGAACAAATGTTTGGAGATAATGTTTAATGAGCTCTGATATTGGAGCTGCTTGTTGAAATCTTACAGAATGTTCTTTGCGTTAACATTTTACATTTCTTATCTTGGCAGAAGGCCAGACTGGGGTAGGTGATTAAAACATTTCCCTAAACATTTATGTGTAATGTCTTTGGCCACTCATGGCTTTTAATCCCAATCTTTCATACAAGAGAAAGCAAGGAGTATAGATACTGTTTGCAAAACAATTTATACTGAACAAGAGAAAAAGTTTAAGACCTGATGATACCATCTAGGAACATTCCTTTTTTAATAGGAGGGTTTGGTAATAGTTTAAAGTTTTATTTTCTTGAGTATAAAAAAAAGAAACTTTACTGGGGTTATTATTGCATATAAACAGAACTATGTGTTCTTTTGTCGTAATAAAGCTAAAAGGGGAGTTCTAAGACCACATAAAAGCAGAAGACTATAGTCAGATTATATAAATCAAGTTAGAGTTATATTATTATTATTATTATTATTATTAAAATTAGATTATACAAGTCATGGAACTCATTGGTCTCTTTATATTCCTTTATTTTATAATTTATCATTGTAATATTGTAATATACAAACATACATTAAAAAAATATTGAGATGTGATTCCTTCCTTAGACTATAAATGCAACCAATTCAAATCCATAATAAACAATTATTCATATTTTTGTGAACTATATTTAATTTTCAAGTTTTCAATCATATGTCTGTACATCCAGTTCACCACTGTTTTCCAATGAGGGAAAAGCACTGCATATTTTAAGCAGATATGTTTAACCTTTTTCCAAAAAGGAGGGAGAAACACCTCTAAGAAAATTCAAATTTTTGCAGTTAAATATGTATATTACTTGAGATACATATGAATATATTACACTCATAAAGAAGTTTGAAATCTTACAAAACAGTTTAAGTACAAAATAAAAGCATGCTGTATGTCAGTTACCAAGTAAAGCCAACACATAAATCTTAGAACATGTTTTTCTGAATGTTGAAGGAAATGAACTTTTGAAAAATGGGTCATTTACATTTATGGACTGGAGTGCTGATTCTTAAAACAAATATTGCATGCCAACAAAAAATATTTCTCCAAATACTTTCTTTTTAAATTTTTCTTTTTTCAACTAGACTAGGTTGCCCTTTAAAGATTTACAAGCTTATTACTCTTAATTATATAACACTTTGCTGTATGGGCATTTAAAAGTAAATAAATAATTGAGCTTTGCCTGATGGGGTGACCTGAGCTGTTCCTTCAGGGCATAGTCTATGTTTCCCTAATGCAGCAAAATTGATACTTTATTATTGTTTTTTATTGTTACGGAGTTATATGGATCAATCATATGGATCAGTATCATAGTTTTGTCATATTTGTATGCATCAGTATCATAGTTTTGTCATATTTGTAATTTCTATCATTAGGTATTACTATCTTGGAAGTGTATTGAAATAAACTTAATTTAAAGTGAGGTACTTCCACTGTACATATGTCAGAATATAAATTAATGTGTTTAAAATTCACCTCGCAAAAAAATACCCAGTTGCTTTCAAGAAAAATATTTAAAAAAACAGTATATTTACTTATGTATGATTGTATGATGGAAGTCAGAAGTGCTTCACCTTATTCACTAAGCTAAAGGAAAATTCCCTTGCAAAGCGAGTAGCCTCTTTGCCTTTAGTAAGCCAACCCCCAGTACAATCAATTTGTACTGTGGTAATATAGATCGCATGAAACAATATTTCCCTGCAATACATAGCTCAGGAAAGGAATTATCACTAAAGAGCACCATTTAAAAAAAAAACATATTCTTCATTAGTTATTCATGTGCCATACAATGCTATGGCTGGTACTCATACTGGAAGTTCAGAAGTAAACCTGACTACAGTAGGCCACGACACGATGCTTGTTTCAATTGCACTACTTAAATGTTTTTTTCTCTTTTAACTTTATTTGAAGTGTCACAAATAAGCTTTTGTGTTGTGAAATCCTGATGGGATATCGGCAACTGATAGCTGTGATCATGATCATTACATTTTAACTTACTACACTAGAGGCTTCCTTGCACTATGTTTTTTAATTTTTTTAATACATTTTTATTTCACATAGTCTACAAAGTTGCAAAAGCCAAATGTGTCGTCACAACAGTAGTGAACAGAAGTTTTAGGTTTATACTACAACTACCCCCAAATAGAGCCTTATGGCAATAGCAAACAGATCAACAAGCTTTCTGTTGTCTGCAGAATATATAGAGATCCTTTGGATCTCTTTGGAGGACAACAAAATAACTGGAGGCAAAGATGTGCATTTTATATAATAGTGAATAAGTGTATATAAACCTATCATCCAAAGTAGTCAAAAATCCCCCAAAGTCATTGTCATCCAAAAAATAATCGATATCCACTACAAAAAATTACAATCCAAAATAATAGTCCACTCCAAAAAGATGAACAGCACTTCTTTCACCGCATCCACCTCTTATCACTACAGTAGTTTTCAGATGATGATTTGACATTGCTATCAATGGAGACGTGAATTGTTGTAGTCTGCTACCTCTGGATTTCCTGATGGATTGTAGTAATAAACATGTTTTATTTACTCCATTTCTTCTGCACAAAGCCAATTTCTTTATTTAGCTCAACAAGAGATAGTTTTCGAATTAATGATTGGCGGAGAGGGTCAGTAGAGCTGCGCATGCACGCCCGTGATCCGGAAGTGATTACAGCAGGGCTTTGGTTTGACACTTAGCTGCGGAAGTGTGCTGGAGTTCTTCTTCCTCTGGAGCCTACAAGAGGAGACCTGGCAACTGCACTTGTTGCTTCCATCAGTAGGGGATGTCCCCAAGGAGAAGTAAAGAGATGAAGAAAGTAGGATCATCATATGATTATGGCTTCAGGTAAATTAAATAAGTATTTGGTTATGGGGTTTTTCTATACCTACAGCTAGGTAAAGGGGGATGGGGGTGCTAGTATCTAGGAGTTGGGATTTAACTGTTCCCCCCATGTGTTCACAACCGCAAAACATATTTTAGCTTGATGTGCACTTTAAATTTGTAAGCATAGCAATTTGTAAAAAATTATGACCTTTCTCAAAGTAGAAAATTAGGTAAGATATTGCTTACTCTGAAACACAAAACATACAAATTGTTTTACAATTCTGTGATCTAGCTTTACAACAAAACTGTAAAAAAAAACTCAAATCTCTTGCAAATTTATCCGTAATTATGTTTCTGAATGTTCTATTATCAATGGTCACATTGTACAAATAACAGTGTACACATAACTAATACTATAATACTATCTCCTTTTTTTATTTGTACTTATCTCAGCTAAAATGGATAAAACAGCAGGAAATAATAACAAAAAAAACAGATCCTTAGATTCACATTTCAGCAGATAGAGAACACCAGAAGTCATTATGGAAAGGACGCTTCAATTAAAATCTGCAAAGCAGATGGTCTGATGTGTTCCATCTAAACTGACCTAGAACTCGAATGAAAGGAAAAAAAAAGCTGCAGAATAAATTAAGTGAGAACATAAATGCTTATCCTGCTGTAAAAGTTGACTCGGCTGTTTTATTCTCACATTGGAGTGAGCATGAGATGTAAACATTTATCTTAAAAAATCATTTAGGCATGAAATGTTTAATAAACAAGAAAATAAAACATTATTTATACATTACAAGAAAGGATGCCTCTTGTTTAATGGTGATACAGTGATTACAAGATTAGGCTTGAGTAAACGGACCAGATACAGCCAGCTGCGTTCAGAGACGTTATCACATCTATTTACACAGAGCTGGGCTGAATCTAATGAAGCAGACAACAAATACAAATGTAAGAGGAAAAATATGATACAATAAGAAGGAAATTTCACATCCATTTTGGGTAAGGATGCTTTTAGCTCTTTTAATAAAAACAGCTTTGATGTTCTATATTCCAATTTCTTTAAGGATTTATTCCACAACATAAAGGGATTCACTTAGGAGCTTATGGGGTTGATTTACTAAAGGGAAATAGGATGTTCACTTTGAAAAGGAAGCTGCACTTTGCAAGGGAATTTTCCCCAGAGCTTAAAAGATAGGTTCATCTTTTGGACAAAAATAATAAATGTTTATTTTTTCAGGTAACAAAATGTGCATTTATTATTTTTGTCCAAAGGAACCTGTAAAGCATTTCACCAGCGATCAGTAGATCACTGATGCCATGCAGGTCTCCTGCAGACTTGTCAGAGTATCTGCTTGCCATACGGGATGTAAGGTCAAGCAGATATACTGACAGGAAGCTTCAATGAACTACCACAGTGCTCCACAGCACTGTGGTGGTTCATCGAAAACTACAAGCCCACAGCCGCTCAGGCTGCCAGGATTTGTAGGCACTCATTCACAGAACTCTATGAATGAGTGACGCGGCCATGTGGGCAAAGAAACTTCTATCTGGAACTATCTGTCAGAGGGAGGGAGGGGGTGAGTGCGGCTGCAGCTATGGGAACATGGTACACGTTCCACCCTAAAAATGTATGGAACATGTAACATGTTCCAAAGGTGAACTTATCCATTGATGAATGCAATGAAAATTCACCTTGCAAGGAATACCCAATCAGGTACAAGGGAAATTTATAATTTTACCTGCACATGATTGCATAAAGGAAGTCATCGGAGCTTTACTTCATTCACTAAGCCCTGGGAAAAAATCCCTTGCAAAGTGCAACCTCCCTTGCAAAGAGAACAGTCTATTTGCCTTTACTAAAACAACTTCCATGCCTACCTTATAAGAAGCCTTAACCCTTTTGCGCCAGCGCCTCCTGGCCCTTTAAGGGGTTTCTGATACTGGGAGGCTGGGTTTAGGGTCATGTGACCACCGTGATTGGCTGTCACGGCGGTCACATGATCGGAAAAGGTCCTGATTGCAAGAAGAGATCGGGACCTTTCTGTTGGACACCGATACATGTGCTGGGAGCGCATAGGGCTCGCACTTTCAGCACGTGTTTGTTTATGAACGGTATGCAAATATGCAGTCACTCGGCATCAAGGCCCAGCCGCATCAACTGCTATTTATTCTTCAACTTTAAAAAATTTAGAGCTGTGACTGCAGTTTACAGAGGAGCTGTGACATGGGCACTCCACATATATTTGCAGATGAGTGCAACAAAACCCTCTGTTTTAACATGAATTGAATTGTTAGACATGGTCACTTTGGTTTGTTTTCAGGCTAACTGCTACATGTGCTGGGAAATTTTCTTTTGTGAAGAGGATGGTGTAAGATGCATTGACAATTTTAGATGGACTTGACTTGAATTATGCTTAATCTGTTTTCAAAGTTTATTCAAGCAAACAAAACAACAGAGAAACTGTGTATCAACGTAAATGTACTTTCCATCGTCAGTACAATACATGAGATACACATAGAATTCTGGTGCATTTAGTAAGAAAAAGGGCATAAACCCATTCCAGAACAAATAAAGAGTGTGTACCAAGTTACTGTAATCACCCTTAAGGGTGGGCACATAGGCAAAAACACAATGTTTTAATAGCTGTAAAAAAATACAATATAGATACAGTATGAAACCAAGTATATAAAGAGTATCTGCCAATATCCTGAATGGCATGAGTATCAATTCTGCCATTTATGTAGTCATAACGATGTGGTAAATTGACTTACAAATTAAAGCCGGACTCCAGCTAACATCTGTTAAGCAGTTATGGCAAAAGTTTAATTTCTTTCCATTTAGGATAAAGATTTTACATAAATGAATAAAAGCTGATCATTGTAAGCACTCCTGTCAGCAGTAAATGGTTTGCCTCAATCTTCTGTAACGTTTTCTGGTTAGCTTGGTCTCTTAAAGAAAGTTGAAAAATAACAGACTTTCAGGCAGAATCATTGGGTAAACAAAAAGTGGAAAACACATAAAAAAAGAAAATTCTAAAAATTGGTACAGTAAGCTGCAATAACCTTACTTTTGGGGGGTTTAATACCACTTTAATCACCCCATGACAGCAGCCACTTTCTCATTCTTGGCCACATACTGGGTCTGGAGCACAGACTGCCATACAGCCCTGGAGTTGGAACACTGATAAAGGGGGATTGAAGCTACAGGAGCTATGTGTGATCGGACCCTAAAAAAACTATTAAGATGTCCCTTGCCTAACCAGTCTCAAAGTCAAAATACTAACTGCTTTCATAGCAATCATACAGAGGTTCTTAAACTATAAATATATTAATTTTAAATTTACCAACTAAATGCTATAGCTTCCTTCATTAATCGGTGTGTAGCCAGATATTTCTGCCTTGTACCGTGGGGCCCTATATCAGTCATGTGATCTGCTATGACAATATTTACCCTTTTTGCACTAAATAGGGGATTATATATGTATGGTGGGTGAACATTTCTCTATTAATGATTAGATCTCTGCATGCTGGGCCAGCTTTGGAGTAAGGGCTAATATGCAATGACACCTTCTATCATAGAAATAGCTATACACTATAGGATCCAGGCACTCAACACAGTATATTATGAGCATATGTGTGTGGAAAGATGTCTACAATTGTCCCTTGTATGAGAAACGCTGGATAAAATTATATATATATATATATATATATATATATATATATATACAGTATATATACTGTATATATAATGAATAGTGAATAGTATATAAAACACGGTATAAATTGATAGTGCTATATACAGTAAATACCTGTAGTAAGTAAATTAATAAATATAAACTACAGAGCAATGTAATGATAAAATGGTGATTGTAATCAAGCTAGAAGCACTTGAAAATGTGTTTCCTTGAAAAAGTATTTTTGTAAGATAAGTGTAAAATACTTTCTCATTTTGGCTTCATTCTTGAACAACTTGGCAGACAGTAGTAAAGAGGAATTGCCAGCATTTTTTTAATCTGGCAGGGATTTAAAAGAGAAAAATCGCATATTACTTTTTAAACAAGTGCACCTGCATCTGGGCAATGTTTATGACTCAAGTACAAAATACTGCAATTGCAAGCAATGTATCCAGTGCAGTTTAAAGCTGTCAGTACAAAGTGATTAATAGTTAAAGTGTATGCAAACACTATCAATTAAATTATTTTATTTGATCTCTTTATGTCTGTTAAAAATGCTATTGAACCTGTTTTATTTGATTGATAAGTGCAAAAATAGAAATACCTGTTCACTCTGCCTTGCTTATAATTATATCAAATACATTGCTTCCAGTTATAGTAGACCCCTCTTACCTTTATAGGGATAGTAGAGAAGAGGTTCCTGTAGTCTTGTGTTAGGGAGCTAATGCTGCTTCTTCATAAATACAGACAATGTAGCCCAATGCTGTTGGTGCAAAAGAACCCTACTAACTAAAATGGTCTAAGCTGACCAAAGGTGGACCAATCCCAGTGTAATTCAACGGCCCAAAATGATGATTAGACAAGGATTTGGACCTGAAAGGCTTCCTTAGCTGGCAAATGCTTTTGATTCTTAATATTCATAGTATTTTCAACATTGTTCATGTGTGATTACACCATCTTGGGGCCAAATTGTCTACATGTACACAGTGGGTCTCAGTGGGTGCTGGGATGGGCAAATGACTCATCTTTATTTTATTTGGTGAGCCATCTCTTGTGTCAATGAAAAAATTGTGTTTCTCTCTCTACAACACACCACAGTTGTCAAATCAGAATATGCAGAGTGGTTAAGGGTAGAGGGACACTTTACAAAACTCAGAAAGAAGCTGAACACTTCTTGCAACCCTTTACCCCCTCCATGCACTGAATTTTCCCCAATAAGAAATAATTACATTTTTTAAAACAACCTAATCAGACAGCCACAGTGTTGAACTGTTGCCAAGCTCACAATACTGCAATGTTAAACAAGCCGGGTACTTTCATTCCTGTAAAATAATGATAGCAATAATTACAGTTATCTTTTGGTCAACCCAACCTACAGTACTATTTTGCAACTGGAGAGACAGATTTCAGAACTCATCTGCTGTATATTTATACTTGCATAGTGCAACTCATTTTTGTAATTGCCATTTACACAATTTATTCCATTTCAAAGAAAATATATATTGCCCAGCACTGTAAGGTTTAATTCACTCACTAGACATTTATTCCTAAGTCTTAAATTGGTTCCAAACGCTAAAGTTTTTTTTACCTTAATGCATTCTCTACATTAAGTTAAATTAAAAAAACTTCCAATACTACTTCCTCACATCCCCCTCCCTAACATTCACTTGAGTCCTTTATGGATTCAGCACTGTACCCAACTGAAGGCCTTCTCTCCCCTCTCACAGGCTCTCACAAGCTCTGCTGCTGTCAATCAAATCCTGTGAGGAGGGAGCGATGGGTAGGGCTGAGCTATGCTGTGTGTATGTCTATGGACACGCACACAGCCCAGCTCAGGAGCAAGCTCTCATGTGTGCTTCCTGGGGGCACACGCAGAAGAGGAGGAGCAGAGAGTGCCAGCAGGGGACCCCAGAAGAGATTTTAAGTGACCACTCTGTGGAATACCATTGCACAGAGCATGTAAGTAAAAACCTCTTTATTATGTTAGTTAAAAAATAGGTTTACAATCACTTTAAATATTTCACATTAGTGGATCTTAATTTTTATTGATATAAGAGACTAAATGAAAATGTATTAGCTTATGGAGATATACCTTTGTTTATGCCAGGGGTCTCCAAACTTTCTAAAGAAAGGACAGCTTACTGTCCTTCAGACCTTAGTGAGTCTGGAGTGGCCAGTGGGAGTAGAAAATGTCCCAGTGAATGTGAGAGTAAAAAAAATGACATAGTGCTTGTAGTCAGTTGAAGGAGGAATAATATTCAATCATTGATATTAGTTGGAGGAATAGTGTCCCATCATTGGTATTAGTGGGATGAATAATGCCCCATCATTGGTGACAGTGGGAGGAATAGTGCCCCATCACTGGTATCAGTGGGAGAAATAGTGCCCCTTAATTGGTATTGGTTGGAGGAATATTGTCCCATCATTGGTGTCAGTGAGATGAATAGTGCTCCATCATTGGTGACAGTGGGATGAATAGTGCCCCATCATTGGTATCAGAGGGAGGAATAGTGCCCTATCATTGGTATTAGTTGTAGGAATAGTGCCTAATTGTTTATATGAGTGGGAGGAATTGTTCCCCATCATTGGTGTCAGTGGAAGGAAAAATGCCCCATTGTTGGTGCCAGTGAGAGGAATGGTTCCCCACTGTTGGTACCAGTGTAAGAAATGGTGCCTCCTTGTTGGTGTCAGGGGAAGGAAAAGTACCCCAAAAGCTGGATAAAGGCATGGAAAGGTCCGCATTCGGCCCACGGGACGTAATTTGGAGACCACTGGTTTAGGCTAAAGGTGCCTTTGTTTGAAGCAAAGAAAATTATTTTTAGTGCTATAAAAACTCTACCTTAAACATAATCAACCTAATGCATGAGTCCCTTTCACACGGGCAATCTGATCAGGTCCGCCTGTCATGGTCCATGTATCTCTATGTACCGGCAGGTGTAAAGAGACTTGTGCCAGTTTACACCCGCCTACCTCCAACCCAATCTGGTCCACTAAAAAGAAACAGAAGGGGGATCCTTCCCCTTCTGTCTAGGCAGATCAGATCAGAGGGTAGACAGCCCATAGAGTAGAGTGTACTGTGTCTGTGTATGATCTGCATAAATTGAGCGGACGTGGACCTGTCACCTGCCCGCTCTGCTCTGGTCAGCAGGAGATCAACGGGCAGATCCCCTGCAGATCAAATCAGAGTCTACCCTATGTGAAAGGGGCCTAAGTCCAAATATTATCCAGTCAACATGAATCTACTTTGGATTGCCAGTAAAATCCCACTGATATGTATCATTCTAGATGCAGAGTAATGCAGCCTTTTCTACCAGCAGGAGCATTGTTTCCTGAAATACATTAAATAGTCAAACCAGGACACTGAAAACTGTAAAACTGAGCCAGGTCCATGTTCCAAAGAGGTTATTGGACAAGAACTTAGAAACTCCACTATTGGCCATGAATTTGGTATGCTCCCACTGCCTGTTTGCTGTTATGACTGTTGCATTGCTTGCTCACTAAAGATACTTGTGAACACCTGAACGTTGTTTCTTTTTGTGTCCCAGCTAAAATGCCTTTGTTTAAAGTACAATTGTGCATACTGTATTATTTTATTTGGGATAGAACTGAAACTGTATGCCTGCTCTTTCAGTTAGTGGTTGGGTTGCCTATCAGGTCTGCACATGCTTCCTGCAGACCTGATAGGCAGCCCAGTGGCCCACTATGGGAGTGACCACAGCAGACTGAAAGTGCTGATGATCATTGAGGGGCAGTGGAATAACATTGTTATCCTCAAAAAAATAGTGTTGTTACTGGAGAAATTCCAGGTGGAAAACGTTGTAACAGTCACAAAAAATTGATACAGTGGATATAGAAAGTCTGCTCACCACTGTTAAAATGTCAGGTTTCTGTGATGTAAAAAATGAGACAAAGATAAATCATTTCAGAACTTTTTCCACCTTTAATGTAACCTATAAACTGTACAACTCAGTTGAACAGCAAACTGAAATCTTTTCGGTGGAGGGAAGTAAAAATAAAAAAAACTAAAATAATATGGTTGCATAAGTGTGCACACCCTTAAACTAATGCTTTGTTGAAGCACCTTTTGATTTTATTACAGCACTTTTTGGGTATAAGTCTATCAGCATGGCACATCTTGACTTGGCACACTTGCTTAGTCTTTCTGGCAAAAACACTCCAAACCTATCATATTGCGAAGGCCCTCTTCAGATCACCCCACAGATGTTCTATCGAATTCATGTCTGGGCTCTGGCTGGGCCATTCCAAAACTTTAATCTTCTTCTGGTGAAGCCATTCCTTTGTTGATTTGGTTGTATGCCTTGGGCTGTTGTCACGCTGAAAGATGAACTTCCTCTTCATGTTTAGCTATCTAGCAGAAGCCTGAAGATGCTGTGCCAATATTGAATGGTATTTGTAACTGTTCATAATTCCCTCTACCTTGACTAAGGCCCCAGTTCCAGCTGAAGGAAAACAGCCCCAAAGCATGTTGCTGTCACCACCATGCTTCACTGTGGGTACGGTGTTCTTTTGGTGATGTGCAAAGATATCTTTAGGATTATGGCCAAAAAGTTCAACCTTGGTTTCATCAGACCATAACACATTTTCCCACATGCTTTTGGGAGACTTCAGATGTGCTTTTGCAAAATTTAGCCAGGCTTGGATGTGTGAACAGACATATGAAGAACATGGGAGAGTGTTGTCACATGTACCACACAGCCAGTACTTGCCAGATATTCCTGCAGCTCCTTTAATGATGCTGTAGACCTCTTGGCAGCCTCCCAGACCAGTTTTCTTCTCATCATTTCATCAATTTTGAAGGGACATCCAGTTCTTGGTAATGTCACTGCTGCGCCATACTTTCTCCACTTGATGATGACTATCTACACTGTGTTCCATGGTATATCTAATACCTTGGAAATCCTTTTTCCAGACTGGTACCTTTTAACAATGAGATCCCTCTGATGCTTTGGAAGCTCTCTGCGGACCATGGCTTTTGCTGTAGAATGCAGCTAAGAACATGTCAGGAAAGACCTACTAGAACAGCTGAGCTTTATTTGGGGTTAATCAGAGGCACTTTAAATGATGGGAGGTGTGTACTGACTCCTATTTAACATGAATTTGAATATGATTGCTTAGTTTTGAACACAGCTACAACCCCAGTTATAAGAGGGTGTGCACACATATGCAACCACAATATTTTAGTTTTTATGCTTACTTCCCCCTAAAAGATTTCAGTTTGTTTTTCAATTGAGTTGTACAGTTTATAGTTCACATTAAAGGTGGATAAAGTTCTGAAATGATTTATCTTTGTCTCATGTTTTATATCACAGAAATCTGACATTTTAACAGGGATGTGTAGAATTTTTATATCCATCGTAAATTTGGGAAAACTGTATACAGTGAGGCATACAAACTGAAAAATAGACTAACAGATGAAGGCCAGGTTCACTCCTATACTTTGTGGTAACAAGGTCCAATCCATTTTAATGAGACCCCAATACACTAAAGGAATGCACCTCCCATGGACTTCATTGCAACACACTATGTTACCATGTGTGGTGGTGTTCTGTATTTTCAAAAATTGTACAAGTACATTTTCTGGTCTATTGTGATGCATTGTCAGCCCATTCAAATTAATGAATTGCCTTAACTTTTCAGGCCCAAAGTCTGAATGGGGACTTAGGTCTTACATTGACTTGAAGTTTGTGGTAACTTTACGAAGCACAATTGTTCAAAAAAAGCTAGCAGAAATTGATTCATGGACTGGTCAAAGACCACCCATCAGTATCTGATAAATACTGCTCCAATGAGCTTGGCCTTGTGATGCTTCATAACTTTTTGGATCCTGAGCAATAAACTCACCCTAAAACATATCTGCAAGTAGGCAAAAAGGGTTATACAAACCTGTATAAAAAAGAAAAAATCTTGGCTTGACTGATATAAACAGTTATGTTTGTTAAAGGCTATGGACATGGAATGTCCCAAACAGTTCAAGATGATTGCATGTACTTTGTCAAAATCATTGTATTGTTATGCTGTCAAAGTATGTGTTGTTTATCTGATTACATGGAAAACAATATTGGATGTTTATAGAATATCCCATTAGTTTTTTTCAGGACAATACTTGGCAAATACATGAAATGGAAAGTAGTTTACTTATTGGCATCTGCAGTGGTTCGTTTTTGCAACCATGTGCTCTCTAATATTTGAAAAACATGATAGTTGAATTTCCCACAATGAAATACAGATATCAATAAAAATTGAGAAAACAGAATGGAAACAGGACTAAACAAAGCAGAAAGCTTATTTTCGAAAGCTGCCCAGAGAAGGTCAATGAACTGCAAGATAAGATTTTTGTGCCGCTGTACACAGTCTGACAGTGTATGGACTAAAAAGTGTTAAAACCAATATTTGAGGTAACTGGGTTGTGTGTTAATACCATTTAGATTGACAGCCTGTGAAGAGTTTGTCCTACACAGAATATAAAGATGATGTCAGATGTGTATAACCAGAGAGATGAAAAAGGAAAAATTTACAGGTACCACAGAGTTTCTAAAATGTTTTTCTTAAAATTGCTAAAATGATTAATTCAAGTAATATTTAGATACAACCTTTTGTTTTTCAAAAGTTCCACAGCGCACTTTAAGGGATAACTCTACTTTCAAACATTTCACTCCAACAGCCCCCTTATTCTGCTCAAGCAATTTATAGCCAATCTACACATCTCAGATCAGCAGATGACCTCAACCAGGAGGCACTGCTCTTCATCACGCCAAAGGGGCTGCACATACTTGGCCTTTTCTCCAAAGACATTAATGGAAAGTACGTCTAATTGCAAGCCTGCAGGCAAACAGCCTTGTCATAAGGTTCTATGGATATTAAGATTCACACATAAACAATACTGCATAAACCACCAGCTACATGCAGGTCTGGATTTCTGAATGACATAGGTCACAGCTCTAGGTCACAGTTGCATGCTGAACTAAAATTTGTAGTGGGGGCTACACAATACAGAGGGAGCGCAAGAGAAGCAATCGGGGTAAAAATTAATGTAAACATATTTACTCTTTAACTCTAAAAAAGTAAACACATTTTTTTATGTGCAACTCTTAAAAGAGGTCCTGTAATGTATTAAAAAACAAACAAATCAAACTAAATATGACCAAAAAAATCTGAAAATGTCTCACAAGAAGACCTATTCTATAACTATGTGTTTGAGATAACTTTACTAACCTCCAAGGATGAAATACCAACTCAAAACATATGGACTACTTTCTCTTTATTGCTGCAGCAATATTAATATTGGGTACCTGCTGTTAGATTGGATATGGGAAAAATGTATATATAATCAACAGGTATAGACAATTTCAGTGCAAAAGTATCAAATATAATTTGTCCACTCCTTCTCTCACGGTGGAGAAATCCTCTTCTGTTGAGACATTGTAGTTTTCCAACATTCCCATTTAAGAGAAGTTGATCTATGATCAACTTCTTTCAAACAGGGACAGCCACATGTGGATCGATATTTGGTTGGTCCTTGCTGAAGTGGCTGTATTTCAATCCATTTTTGCCCAGCTTAGCTGTACACAAATAGAAGATCTCTCTTCAACAAGAAAGTAAAAACCAATTTTGGTTAAAAAATAAAAGAAATACAGGTCAGCCTCCCTAGGCTCTTAACCCAATCTTAGATAGAAACCCCACACCCAGGCACTCATTTAAACTTCCCTATCTTCTCCAGTGTGAACTTTATATGGACAGTAAGTCCCCATAAACTGGCATGGGACTGTGCTCTTACACTATGGACACCAGGAGTGCAGCCTCATTCAAGTGATTGAAACTAGTCAGACCATCAATAATATGTATTTCAATCCTGAGATCTATGTAGCTGAGGCATTTTTCTATAGCCAATGTGTTAAGAAATGTCTGATCTCTTCAAAGTTATTGATAGTAGCTGGCAGACATCTATCCATTTATATCATTATTTAAGCAAATAATAGGTTCATTAGGAATGTGATATGCTCTTACTAGAACTACTGACGTATAATGATGGGCTGAACATTCCCTGTGTTTGGTTTGCGGTCGAACGTTCGATCCTAATGAACTCAATGAAAGCTATTGGCCATAAAAGGGGTATGGGGACTCAGGAACTGCCCTGAGGGACATGAATTAGTGAAAAAAAAATTCAAAAAGTACCATTGCCCTTTAGACCTGGTAGGACATTTAAGGGGAACCCCAAACCAAAATATGGGGGGAAAAGCGTGGGGTCCCCTTAAATTCCTACCAGACCCTTGATCCAAGCACAGGCCCTGCAGAGCAGGAAAGGGGGGGGGGACGATCAAGCATCCCCGCCCTCCCTACAGCTTACCAGGCCACGTGCCCTCGGTGATGAGAACATGGGCCTTTTCCCCACAACCCTGGCCTGGTGGTTGTGGGGTTCTGCAGGCAAAGGGGCACATTAGCATGAGGGTATCCCTTTAAATAAGGGGGCATCCTGATGCTTCCCCCTCCTTGTGAATGAGTGTGGGGTACTTGTATCACTACCCATTCACTAAAGAATTAAAATGAGAAAAAAATGAAGAGACCCGTCTTTTGAAAAATTCCTTTAATTGAACAAAAACAAAAAAACTGTTTTGACAAGTCCAAAAAATGGTTCCATTGTTGTAGTTCATCATCAGTCATGGTGTCCAGCATTGCCATGATGACGCCAACCCGCCCAAATTAAAAAAAACCTGATGACCTATCCGCACCCATAACCACCGACATCAGAGCTAGATTCAATCAATTGTGTTATAATTGTCCAAAACATTGACCCTGACCTGTGGTCAGGTGCATTGCTTTGGCCAATCATGGCTCTCATAATCCTCTGTGAAAGTGCAGTGCTTTGTGGGGTGCTTGGTGGGTGAACAGCCCACTGAATGCCCTTAATGTTTGTGTTTTCGGCAAACATACAAACAGCCGATTTTCGAGATGAACTTACATTCAACTCGAACATTGAGCCTATCCCTACTGAAGTTCAGTGTTTATCACAAAGTCAGATCTTTTTTGGGCAGCAGCTATCACAGAATAACAGATTGGCCCTCTGACTTAATCACTCCAGTGCAGCTCTTAAAGTTAAAACTGGAGTATTATCGGCTTATATTTGTCTTCTTCCTTTCCTCCCTCATCAACATGCTTATACAGTATATATATTTTAAATAAAGCCTTTTTTTCATTACTTACTTTATTTTGAGCCCATTAATGTTTTAGCTTGCTCTCTATTCCTCACTCTGTAATGTATGTAGATGTTGGCTGGTTGGAGAGGCCAGCAGGGTGTTGCCTAAAAACATTGTGTCACTGTATTAACTCATAATACAGGCAGTGGGCTGGTTCTTGGTAGTAGTTATGCAAATATCAAAATGTCTTGATGGTCTGGTCTTAGTCTAGTGGAGTGGGCATTCCTAAACAGATTTCATTTGCATGCAGACTGCCCTGGTAACTCATGCGATGCTGAGCCTCCATGAATTAAAGAACTGAAATCCAAAGGATGAAAGAGGTAGGCAAAGGACAGTAAGGCTGGAGAAGAAGGGACTAGATAATGTTGAATGCCCTCCAGCCAAGAAATGAGGTGGGCTCTATCTGATTTTCTGCAGGTTCTCTTCCAATTATTTGTATTGAAAAATGCTTCAAAACAGTATGGTACAAGTACATATAAATGAAAAATAATATTATTAGATCCCATCTATACATATGTGAGTGAGTTGGGGGTCCTAATATCACAGGGTATTTATCGATTACACATTAAATTTAATGTAGTTATAAAAGACTTTTGAGTGAAATGAACAGGTACCATAGAACCGAGTGAGGTTCCCAATGCCCAACTGCACCTCGCCAAACTATGGGACTCCTCAAGTTTGTACCAATACAATAATAAAAGATTAGTATGAATGTGACGGAAGCGTAGGCAGGACAGAACACACAAAGAAGATGGTAAACACGCAAAGCTTTATTGAACTATGGAAGGCACTCAATCAGGGCAGGAAGGTAGCGTCCAGGTACCCAAAAATGGGAAGAGAGGGGAGGAGCCCATAATAATTGTAATCCGGCCCACGATAGGGCGCTTTGGGTTGCGATGGCCCAAGCACTCAGGGGGGCAGTCCAGGTAGCTACAATCCTGGCACGCAATGAGGCAGTTCAGGTAAGGGTAATCCAAGCACACAATAAGGACAGTTCAGGCAAGGGTAATCTGGGCATACAATAGGGGCAATCCAGGGCACTCCGCAACATGTGGCTTTTAGGGACACTCACGGTAAGCGGCTTGCGGACACTCAGCAGCAGGCGGCTTCTAGGGACACTCACAGTAGCAGGCTCACGGGGACTCAGCGGGGCCCTGGCTGTGGGGTCTGACCTCAGCACAGCCCTCACACAGCTCTCTAGGAACAACAGCAGGCTCACGGGGACTCAGAGGGATCTTGGCTGTGGGGTCTGACCTCAGCACAGCCCTCACACAGCTCTCTAGGGACAACAGCAGGCTCACGGGTACTCAGCGGGGTCTTGGCTGTGGGGTCTGACCTCAGCACAGCCCTCACACAGCTCTCTAGGGACAACAGCAGGCTCACGGGGACTCAGCGGGATCTTGGCTGTGGGGTCTTACCTCAGC
Source organism: Staurois parvus (assembly GCF_062004578.1). Lineage (NCBI taxonomy): Eukaryota > Metazoa > Chordata > Amphibia > Anura > Ranidae > Staurois > Staurois parvus. The sequence continues at coordinate 5,544,189 of NW_028319936.1, read as the reverse complement.
ACAGCCCTCACACAGCTCTCTAGGGACAACAGCAGGGTCACGGGGACTCAGCGGGGTCTTGGCTGTGGGGTCTGACCTCAGCACAGCCCTCACACAGCTCTCTAGGAACAACAGCAGGATCATGGGGACCCAGCGGGGTTTTGGCTGTGGAGTCTGACCTCAGCACAGCCCCCACACAGCTCTCTAGGGACAACAGCAGGCTCATGGACAGTCCAAGCAGCGAAAAGTAAGGGGGGGGAAGTCCACGGACAGTCCAGGCAGGGGTGATATGGGCACACAGTAAGGCAGTCCGGGCAAGGGCAATAGTGCGCACAATAGGGACAGTTTCACACTCCGCTGCATGCGGCTTGTAGGGGCACTCACGGCAGGTAGTTTCCAGGGGCAACCAGCAGACAATGTGCAGGAACACTCACGGTTTCAGGGATGGCAGCAGTCAGTAGACAGGGACCCTCATAGCGGTCAGCTTTCCAGGGACAGCAGCGGTCAGCGGACAGGGACCCTCACAGCAGTCGGCTTTCCAGGGACAGCAGCGATCAGCAGACAGAGACCTTCACAGCGGTCAGCTTTCCAGGGACAGCAGTGATCAGTGGACAGGGACCCTCACAGCGGTCAGCTTTCCAGGGACAGCAGCGATCAGCAGACAGGAACCCTCACAGCAGTCAGCTTTCCAGAGACAACAGCAATCAGCAGACAGGGACCCTCACAGCGGTCAGCTTTCCAGGGACAACAGTGATCAGCAGACAGGGACCCTCACAGCGGTCAGCTTTCCAGGGACAGCAGCGGTCAGTGGATAGGGACCCTCACAGCAGTCAGCTTTCCAGGGACAGCAGCGCTCAGAAGACAGGGACCCTCACAGTGGTCAGCTTTCCAGGGACAGCAGTGGTCAGCGGACAGGGACCCTCACAGCAGTCAACTTTCCAGGGACAGCCAGCAGGCCTACAGGGACTCAGCGGGTGTCCTGGCTGTGGGGTCTGTGAGGCCAACTGCAAGTCAAATACACCTGTCAATGAACTCTGAATGGTCTCAGAAGAGTCTCAAAACTTATCTCTAATGCAAATAGAAGTGAGCTGCATTTGTCCATTACAAACGTACAGAAGGGGGCGCCAATCTGAGTGTAGAGGGTTATTCATTTATTAACAGAACTTTGACCTTCTTCCAAGTTGCATTATTCTGCTTCAAGCTCCATTTGCATCCCCATTGACTTATATAGTGACAGAAGCAATTCCAAAAACGCCTTGGCATAGGCCCTAAACATACTATTTTGCACATTATACTGGACATTTGTTCCTCTGGGGCGGAATGTCCAACTGACAGTGTGATGCTCTTTGCTACCACAGTTTCACAGTTTCTGACAACAGAGAACAAAAATAAAAATCTGGTTTCAATCCCACAAAAAGGATTGAAACCAGAACAGGTGCAATTTAGAAGAGTTCTGTAGTCACAGAATACACTATTATAATGCAACATCAGCATTGTAATAACAATAAAAATAATAATTATATTTGACAACCCAATATGAGCTTTCTTGAAAAATCTTTTTCATGCTGTGATTGCTGCCTTTCTGCTAGTCTTCTCTTTGCACAACTTCTTGGATTCCCTGCTTGCTCTGCAGCTTCTCTGCTAATTTCTTTTGTTTAATCTCCATTTCTAACTACTATATATCCCATGGTACCTTGCTGCCTGCAAGCAGTGATTCCTACACTAACTCCGCCTCATGAGACTCTTCCTCTCAGCACCTCTGTAGTTCTGAAGGCAGGCTCTATGAAATGTGTGACAGCAGTGTCTACTCACAGGACATAGTGAATACGTGTCACAGAATTCAAGGAAGTTAATGTGTCAAGATCTTCACAAAGTTTCCGAACTTCAAGATTGTTCAGGTTAACAGTAGTGAGTTAGAAATAATTGAAATACAATAAAATTACAATATGTGAAAATGAATGTATGAGTTTACATTTTCACCATTGATACACTTTAACTCAGTTGTAGAAAGAAAATGGATTTTCTTAAGATCCAAACTGATCATATCTACACACATGACCTGATGCTCTGGATTTAAGGGATATGTAAACCTAAATACCAAGGTTGTGTAAATAATTCTCTTTTTGCCTTATAAATGTAGTTGTTCAAGGATTTTCATATTGGCATGATTAAAAGTTTAAAAAATACATGTTGATCCTGCTATTTTTTGCTAATGACTACCAGTTCCCTGTGATGTAAGGCGGTTGTCACTCTTAGGTGTAAATTAAATCCACTGCAGTCCATGTCCCCTGTAGGTTGATTGATAGCTGCTCTAATAATTTAGCAGCTGAAAATGAAAGATCCTGTAACTGCCGCTTTTGGAAGACAGCTTGACCTGTTACAGAAAGTGTAAAAAATAGCAGATCTACTGACAGCCTGGATCAACAGGTAATAAAACCATGTTACGGGGGATTCAGTCAAACATGTACAGTGTTGCTGTTTTAATGCTATCTAATGACAGACTGCATCATATATGTCTTTTTTATTTTGCTCTTTGTTCCATTTTAAGGGTATATTCAAAATTAACAAAAGGCAAGGGCTGGATGAAACCACGAAGCTGTCATACAGGCTTACAATGGTTCCCTTCACATGATATAAATCTTATTTTTAATCTCTTGCTTTCCTTTTATGTACATGCGCAGAGGCAAAGAGGGTGGGCTTTAATGCTCACCTGCAAGACAGACGAGTTTTCTGTGATGAGAGTGCCCTCACTGTGTACTCCTAGCACAGTGACTGAGCTGTCATAGTCTGCTCTTACTCTCCTGTCACAATTGGAAACTGGGGGTACAAGCTACCGATTATGTGACCATGATGACAACCAGGGGCGGACTGACCATTCGAGCACTCGGGCACTGCCCGAGAGCCCAGGGTCAGTAGGGGGCCCCATGAAATGCCCCTGATACCTTTTATAGGCTTTTTCGGGTGTGCTTTGAGTGTGGACAAGGACACAGGGGCCCCATGGCCTCCTATTGCCCGGGGGCCCCGTGAGTTGTCAGTCTGCCCCTGGTGACAACCAATGACAGTGGTCAAGTGATCAGACACTATCTCCAATCCAGGCAAATAGATCTACTTAAAGGGAAGCTGGGGCAGAGCAGGATAAAGGTTAAAATATTATTGCTGCAATTGCTCAGGCAACCCTGGCAGTGTTATAGTTTGTCCTAACCCCTTCTACTTGTTATCTGTGGGGAAACATAAATAAAGGCTTGTAAAATAAAATGTTCATTTACTAAATGCTACTATCATCTGCACTAATTACATAAAGTTCATAAATCTTATAAACATATAAAACTTCATTATTGTGGTCCTTTTTGGAAAAAGATTGTCTATCATCATACCTGAAAGCATCCTGTACATTCTAAAAGCAAATGCACTAGTTAAAGGATAAGTTCACCTTTCATAACATGTTGAATGTTACAACCATATTCAAGGTGTAACATGTTATGAAAGCACTGTCCCTCGCTCATTCTTCTCCCCCCACTAGCTGTCAAATTAAAAACGTGGTCATACAGAGCTCCGCCCGCCAGCCTTAATGGTTGTCGGCTTGTAGTTCTCAATGAACTATCATGGCACTGTGGAGCACTGTGGTAGTTCATTGAATCTTCCTGTCAGCATATCTGCTTGCTCATACATCCCATATGACCAAACAGGTATCCTGACATGTCTGCAGGAGACTTGCATGGCACCAGCAATCTACTGATTTACAGGCTCCTGCAGCAAAAAATAATAAATGCACATTTTTTTACCTACAAAAGAATGTGCATTTATTATTTTTTACCAAAAGGTGAACTTATCCTTTAAATTATAACTTGTGTTACAATTTCTCTAATCAGCCACATAGTAAGATTATAAGTAATATATATCGGGCACACCATCAAATTGCCTAGACTGCATCTTATGAAGACCACCAGAAATGTGTGGTCTACATAGAAATTAACCATAGATATTTTATGATGTCTGTTAGAAAGTTAACACTAGCGTCTGACCCTTTAAATGTAATCATATTTAGGGCCAGATTTATACTTTCTGCCCCCAATGCCAACTGACTTGTGCCACTGCCCCCAACTCCCTTCTAGTTAGTTTACTTGCTAGCCTTAGTAGCCAGCTAACAACATCAGACATGGTAGCCATGCATGGCATTGCAAGGCTGGGAATGGAAAAGGTGCTAGAAGCAGTTGCCCCACTCTTTGACAATGCATCTAGAACTGCACACTGTTGCTCTACTTGGAAAGCAGTTAGGTTGTAGGGGTACAGAGGCAAACTGACTAAACTGCAAATACTTGGTAAATGATTCCACCAACAAAAATCCACAGACTGTACAAGGACAGCAAGGAGGATGAACTGGATGGATTACACTGACTGAGGATCAGAATGTCATATTATACATAGGGACAGGCTAATGATAGTTGGAAATGACATGTGGTTGACTAAGTACCATCCTTGGCAGTCTTGTCATCCTAGGCCATGCTTTATGTTGGCAATGCAGGAATCCATCCCTGTGTAAAATGTGGTAATGCTACTAAATAATGCTGATACAATGGCTGTTGACTCTGCAAGGGAATCATCTCTTAGCTTTGTGAAGGTGGTGAAAATTAATTTATCAAAAAAAATACCCAATTACCGGTACATAAAATAAATAAAGCATATTTTTGATTGCACATGATTGGATGACTGAAGTCAGCAGAACTTCATATCATTCACTAAACTAAAAGAAAATCCTTTTACAAATTGAAAATTCCCTTGCAAAGTGAACAGCATATTCAACCTCAATATATGTCTATACTGATCAAATTGAATCTGCCACCCTAAAATGCTTGCATATGCTGCAATTCACTAATTAGATAAAATAACATGTTTCTGCTGAATGTTTGTCAGTGTTCAGATTACTATTACACTGTAATAATAATTTCCTTCTGGCCACAGCCATGTTGAATACTTCTTTACAGTTTCCAGACACAAATCAGTGTAATGTAGTTTAACTTAATACAGCCTCTGTGCAGCATAAAGTAATAAATATCTAAATAAACAGCACCAAAAGTGTTGATTTCTTGATGTTGACGTATGAATTGGCAACAGTGGTTTCTGCTGTTTCTCAGTCTGCCTTACAATGAGAACATCTACTGTTCAATATAAACTAAACTTTTCATAAGCTGTAAGGTTCAGTGATTGTTTGCCTCTGGCCTGTATAAAGAGTACAATATGTAATCTGCCATATTTTGCATCCATTGGTACAGTACTCAAAGGACATTATAGTTTATATATATATATATATATATATATATACACTATATTGCCAAAGGTATTGGGACACCCCTCCAAATCATTGGATTCAGGTGTTCCAATCACCTCCATGGCCAAAGGTGCATAAAATCAAGCATCTAGGTATGCAGACAGCTGAGAAATTTCCTTGCTACTAAATATTCCACGGTCAACTGTTAGTGGTGTTATAACAAAGTGGAAGCAACTGGGAGCAACAACTCAGCCACAAAGTGGTAGGCTACATAAAATGAGTGGGGTAAGGCATGCTGAAGCATACAGTGCACAGAAGGTGCCAACTGTCTGCAGAGTCAATAGCTAAAGACCTCTAAACTTCAAGTGGCCTTCAGATTAACACAACAACAGTGTGTAGAGAGCTTCATGGAATTAATTTCCATGGCCGAGCAGCTCCATCCAAGCCTTATGTCACCAAGTGCTATGGAAAGCATTGGATGCAGTGGTGTAAAGCACGCTGCCACTGGACTCTAGAGCAGTGGAGACAAATCACGCTTCTCTGTCTGGCAATCCAATGGACATGCCTGTGTTTGGTGATTGCCAGGAAAACAGTACTTGCCTGATTGCATTGTGCCAAGTGTAAAGTTTGGTGCAGGGGGGTTGGCCCCTGAGTTCCAGTGAAGGGAACTCTTAAGGCATCAGCATACCAAGACCTTTTTGACAATTTCATGCTCCCAACTTTGTGGGAACAGTTTGGGGGTGGCTCCTTCCTGTTCCAAAATGACTGTGCACCAGTGCACAAAGGAAGATCCAAAAAGCAAGGATAAGAGAATTTGGGGTGGAGAAACTTGACTGGCCTGTATTTATCAAGAGAGAAAAACTTGTATATCAACAGAGGGTTTCTGGATAAATTTAGGAAATGCTGGGAAATATAGCCAGAAATCCCAGACCTTGCAACTACACCATTAATATTGCATAGACTCTTGGTTTGATGTTAAAAGTGGTATTATATGTGTTCCAGGTACACAAATCAGTCATAACGTTATGACCATTAACAGGTATAGTGAATAACATTGATTATCTTGTTACAATGGCAGAACTGTGACTCTTGTGGGACGTTTTCAATCTTCAGGACCTAAAAAATTGTTACAAAGAAGGGAAACTGCCGAACCTGAAACAGTGTCATGGGTTGCCAAGGCTCATTTATGCACGTGAAGGTTGGCCTGTGTAGTTTGATCCAATAGAAGAACTACTGTAGCTCAAACTGCTGAAAAAGTTAATGCTGGTTCCGAAAGAAAGGTGTCAGAACACACAGTGCATTGCAGTGTGTTGTGTATGGGACTACCTACAATGAGCACATGAGCATTAGACCTGGATCACAGGATATTGGAAGAAGGTGGCCTGGTCAGATGAATCATGTTTTCTTTTACATCATGTGGATAGCTGGGTGCCTGTGCATTGATTATATGTGGAACAGATGGCACCAGGATGCACTATAGGTAGAAGTCAAGTTGGCAGTGGCAGAGTGATGCCTTGGGCAATATTCTGCTATGAAACATTGGCTCCTGCCATTCATGTGTATGTTAGTTTGAGAGGCACCACCTATCTAAATGTTGCTGCTAGCCAAGTACACCCTTTTATAGAACTGGTGTTTCCTGATGGCAGTGGCCTCTTTCAGCAGGATAATACACCCTTCCACACTACAAAAATGATTCAAGAATGGCTTAAGGAGTTTGAGGTTTTGACTTGGCCTTCAAATCACCCAGATCTCAATCTAATCAAACAGCTGTGGGACGTGCTGGAAAAGCAAGTCTGATCCATGATGGCCCTACCTCACAACTTACAGGATTTAAAAGATCAGCTACTGACAGTTTGGTGCAGAATACCACAACATACATAAAAAGAAGTCTAGTGGAGTCCATGCCTCAACGGGTTTTGGTAGCAAAAAGGGGATCTACCTAATATTAGGTGGATGATCATAAAGTTATGGCTGATCAGTGCATACTGTATGTGTTTAGTGTAGTGGCATCTGAAAACTAACCACAGATCACAAGTGGGATTGAAGGATTGTTACTTTAATATATTATTTCTAAATGTTGGTCTAGTTGTCAACCATTGCAAAAGGGAGGGAAGGATACAGATGCAAGCTTTTGTTGTGTTGGCACTTTATATGCTATTATGAAGGGATATCAGAATGACTTCAAAATTAAATACCTGTAGTTTGCAGATAACAAAACCAGAGGTAATAACACCAACTCAAAGTTTGCATGCGTGTATGTGCTCATTGTAGGTAGCATGTGTAGCAGAACAGCATGTTTGTTGCTGCTATCCCTCCTCTCCCCACCTAATCTGGTCATCAAGGATGCTGTCAGCTTTACAGCCTATGGGCTCCTAGCAATCATTGGTGCTGACAATGGGTGTAGTTTAGGTCTTGTTACAAAAAAACACAATTGCTGCAACTGCCTAAAGTACAGGTGTACTTTTATATCAAAAACCCTGTATGGGTTCCCCAACCCCCAGCTCTGCTCTCCCATTCATCTCTATAGAGCTTTCAGCTGCCCCTGTGAACTGCAGCATAGGGACCAGTGGAAAAAGGAATGGGATGATTGGATAAACACTACCTGACCAAAAAGAGAGTTGGGAAATGTAAAGCAGGCATGCACTACATCTGTGGTTTGTGTTTGGGTAGAATAGATAGGAGAGGGGTTATGGATTCCATACATGTTTTTACTGTAGTAGAAATGTAGACCTATATTTTAAAGCCCATCTCCAGGCACAACTTTTTAAATCTTTATTTCATACATAGACCCTCTATTTGTATTACTACTTCAGTAGCTCTATAAGATCCACTGAGCGATTCTGATATGTACAGTGAGGAACAGAAGTATTTGAACACCCTGCGATTTTGCAAGTTCTCCCACTTAGAAATCATGGAGGGGTCTGAAATTCACATTGTAGGTGCATTCCCACTCTGAGAGACAGAATTTGAAAAAAAAATTCAGGAAATCACATTGTATGATTTTTAAAGAATTTATTTGTCTTGCACTGCTGAACATAAGTATTCGAACACCTGAGAAAATCAGTGTTAATATTTGGTACAGAAGCCTTTGTTTGCAATTACAGAGGTCAAACGTTTCCTGTAGTTCTTGACCAGGTTTGCACACCCTGCAACAGGGATTTTGGCCAACTCCTCCACACAGATATCCTCTAGATCTATCAGGTTTTGGGGCTGTCGCTGAGCAACAAGAAGTTTCAGCTCCCTCCAAAGATGTTCTATTGGATTTAGGTCTGGAGACTGGCTAGGCCACTCCAGAACCTTGATATGCTTCTTACAGAGCCACTCCTTGGTTATCCTGGCTGTGTGCTTCGGCTCGTTGTCATGTTGGAAGACCCAGCCACAACCCATCTTCAATGCTCTGACTGAGGGAAGGAGGTTGTTGCTTAAAATCTAACAATAAATGGCCCCATTCATCCTCTCCTATTAAGTCATCCTGCCCCCTTCGCAGAAAAGCACCCCCAAAGCATGATGTTACCACCCCCATGCTTCACAGTAGGGATGGTGTTCTTGGGATGCAACTCATCCTTCTGTTTCCTCCAAACACGACGAGTGAAGTTTAGACCAAAAAGTTCTACTTTGGTCTTATCTGACCACATGACTTTCTCCCATGTCTCCTCTGGATCATCCAGATGGTCACTGGCAAACTTCAGACCGGCCTGGACATGTGATGACTTGAGCAGGGGAACCTTCCGTGCAATGCATGATTTGAAACCATGACAGCGTGGTGTTCTACCATCAGTGACCTTTGAAACTGTGGTCCCAGCTCTCTTCATGTCATTGACCAGCTCCTCCCTTGTAGTTCTGGGCTGATTGCTCACCTTTCTTATCATCGGTGATACCCCACGAGGTGAGATCTTGCATGGAGCCCCAGTCCGAGGGAGACTGACAGTCATCTTTAGCCTCTTCCATTTTCTAACAATTGCTCCAACAGTTGATCTATTTTCACCAAGCTGCTTGGCAATTGCCCCGTAGCCCTTTCCAGCCTTGTGGAGGTCCACAATTTTGTCTCTGGTGTCTTTTGACAGCTCTTTGGTCTTGCCCATGGTAGTAGTTGGCATCTGACTGACTGTGGGGGGGACAGGTGTCTTTAAAGAGCTCAGACAGGTGCTACTAAGTTAGATTAATGAGTGGAGTAGAGGTGGACTTTTTAAAGGCACAGTAACAGGTCTTTGAGAGCCAGAATTCTTGCTGTTTCTTAGGTGTTCAAATACTTATGTTCAGCAGTGCAAGACAAATAAATTCTTTAAAAATCATACAATGTGATTTCCTTAATTTTTTTTTAAATTCTGTCTCTCGGAGTGGGAATGCACCTACAATGTAAATTTCAGACCCATCCATGATTTCTAAGTGGGAGAACTTGCAAAATCGCAGGGTGTTCAAATACTTCTGTTCCTCACTTTATAGTGTAGAGTCACATTTGCAGTTCCCCACTGCATTCTGATGATCTATCTGTCTATGATCTATGATGAATAGTAACAGGAGAGTGCTTGTGTGTGAAATAAAGAGGAAAAAAACCCCATAAAAACAGCTATGCCTGGAGTTTGACTTTAAGCACAAATTACAGTGCTGTACTTTCCCCAACCTAATTTTACTAGACAGTGACCACATAAGCAATATAATTATCCGATTATGTACTGATTATAACAAATGACCTGAATAAACTTTCTACCCAGATAAATGTATGTTTGTGGTGACATCACAAGGACACTTGGATCTTACTGAGTCTCAAGCTGGCCATGCACTGATTGAAATTTGGCTGGCTCAGCCGAGGCAGACCAAAGTTTGATCAGCCTGTGTGGCCATGCCTGCTCGAGAGTAGTCAATCACATTATATTATTATTATTCAGGATATATATAGAGCCAACAGTTTGTGCAGTGTTTTATGACATGAGGGCAGACAGTACAGTTACAATACCATTCAATACAGGAGGAATCAGAAGGCCATGGTCATTAGAGCTTACAATATAAAAGGGAGATTCGAGTAATAAAAAAGGTATTAACTGTTGAAGATGAGCTGATGGAGAAAATAAAAGTACAGTTGTTAGGTGGAGGCGGGATTTCTCTGAAGAGAAAGGTTTTCAGGGATTGCTAAAAAATGGACAGAGCAGGAGATAGTTGAACAAATTGTGGTAGGGACTTCAATAGGATGGGAGAGGCACAGGAGAAGGCAAGCATGAGAGGAGGTAACAAGGAAGCTAGAGAGCAGGAGGTCTTGGGATGAATAAAGAAAAGGATTTGGTTGGTATTTTGAGACAAGGTTAGGGATGTAGCTGGGGGCCAAGTTGTGGATGGCTTTGTAGGTAATTGCTAGTATTTTGAATTTAATCCATTGGGTGAGTGGTATCCAGTGAAGGGATTGACAGAGAGGGGTGTAATACAGTTGGTAAGGTAGATGAGGTTCTCCAGAGTCAGGAGGAGGTGATAGAGTCACAACCTGTTGAGTCATTCAGTCGATCTGCAGTAGCTTGACCTCAATCACATGACTCACACAACTACTGTGAGTAACAAACAATGATTTTACCTATAATACTCTACACTGTTCTGTTAGCACACTAGAGGGTGATACAATGAGCTTCAAATGATGAGAGGGACAGAGAGGGAGGAAAGTGAATGACCTGAAAGTTGATTTGTGGGGATAGGAGATTTCACACTCCACCTCCCTTCCATCCACTGGTCTGGTGGAGTGAATTCAGAGGAGGGCACCATAAGTGAGGGAAGTAGGAGAAGCTTAGCAAAGCTCATGAAGCCAGATTTTGGTGACAGCAAGTAGATTAAAGAAGTTAGTGACAGAGAGGTCATGGACAGAAGTGAGTTTGTTGCCGACAGAGTGGGTGTTCCAGAGGGCACAGGAGAAGGGGAGGTTGGTTTTGGGAAGAATTGGAATGGAACCTAAATTCTGTGGATTGTGACTGCTGCCAGAGGGTGCAGGGTAATGGGTGCATTGAGTACAGTTAAATAATGGAGGCTCCGGGTTTAGGGATATATCTACAGAGGTTAGAAGCAGAAGCAGAAGGGTGAGGGAGGTAATATGAGAGTGTGATTTGTATGAAGAAACATGCCTCAGCATCCTGAGGGTTTTACTAGTATGTGGGATTAGAATTAGGAGGAGATGATGAGTGCAGTAATAAGAAGAGGGCAGGAGTAAGGGTGATATACACAGATTGTGTGGTGTAGAAAAAGGGTCATTTGATAGACTTCTGTTGTACACTTATAAACAGCGGTTTATAACGGTTTACTAACGGTAAACTGTTAGTGGTATTATAATAAAGTGGAAGCAACTAGGAACAACAGCCACAAAGTGGTAGGCCACGTAAAATGAGCGGGTTCAGCGCTGTAGTCGCCAATTGTCTGCAGAGTCAATAGCTAAAGACCTCCAAACCTTGTGTGGCCTTCATATTAACTTCATGGAATGGCTTTCCATGGCCGAGCAACTGCACCCAAGCCTTACATCACCAAGTGCAATGCAAAGCATCAGATGCAGTGGTGTAAAGCAGGACACCACTGGACTCCAGAGTAGTGGAGCTGTGTTCTCTGGAGTGATGAATCATGCTTCTCTGGTGCCAAGAGAATGGTATTTGCCTGATTTCATTGTGCCAAGTGTGAAGTTTGGTGGAGGGGGGATTATGGTGTAGGGTTGTTTTTCAAGGGTTGGGCTTGGCTCCTTAGTTCCAGTGAAGGGAACTCTTAAGGCGTCAGCATACCAAGACATTTTGGACAATTTCATGTTCCCAACTTTGTGGAAACAGTTTGGGGATGGCCCCTTCCTGTTCCAACATGACTGCACACCAGTGCACAAAGCAAGGTCCATAAAGACATAGACGAGTGAGTTTTAGGTAGAGAAACTTGACAGGTCTGCACAGAGTCCTGACCTCAACCTAATAGAACATCTTTGGGATGAATTAGTGCAGAAAATTCACGTCTGATATTAGTGCCTGACCTCACAAATGCGCTTCTAGAAGAATGGTCAAACATTCCCATAGACACAATCCTAAATCTTGTGGACAGCCTTCCCAGAAGAATTGAAGCTGTTATAGCTGCAAAGGGTGGGCCAACTCAATATTGAACCCTACAGACTAAGACTGAGATGCCATTAAACTTCATGTGCGTGTAAAGGCAGATGTCCCAATACTTTTGGCAATATAGTGAATGTAGCACCCACCTAATAGGCAGCTTGGTTTTCGGTAAGGGAAATGTAGTCCTTTTTGGCTCTCTTTGGCTTCCGGCCTGACTGGTTCCCTCTGTTTCTGGAGTTTTACAGAAGATAGTGGGAGAGATAAATGGACAGCTTTAATATTTATGCAGCCCCAGTCAATCCCTGAAGAGGTGTGTCTGGATGGTGACTGGGGGTGTATAGTCTGGAACCTCAGAGACCTAGGTTCTTGTCCAGAAGGAGAAGTCTGTCCTGCCAGAGAGCTCATCAGGATCCCAGCCACACTAAGAGGGCATGTGCAGCCACAAATCCTTTCAGGGAATAAAAGGGGGTGCCACTGACCTGCCTTGGGAATTCACAGTGAGAAGCCTGACTGCTGCAAAGAGAGAGTAACATTCCAAGCTGGAAGGATACTTTGAGTACTGGCCAAAAGGGGGAAGAATTGCAGTGACTGTTTGCTTTTATCACCCCTGTTGCTCAAAGTATAAGGTTTGCCTGACCTGGGTCATTGCCATAGTGCCTCAGTGCTGTCCACTTGCTGTCCCACTGCCTTTAGGACTGGTCTGTAGATATAATACAAGGAAGAGTGTCCTCATTGTTCATGTTAGCAATGTGGAGTATTTCACAGGTCCCTGAACCTATACGTGTTATTATCCAATAATAATGATATGTACTTGCACTGTATGCACTCTATAAGGTGAAAAAGAAGCTAACACGAAAATGCGGGCAGTAAAACAAACTAATTACAAAGACAGTGTGTAGCGCCTATTCACCCCACTCTAACATAAATAGTGATGTGTACAAAGACAGTGTGTAAGTGTACAATCCAAACGCACACATTCCTGCTTTAAAAATGGCTGTGTGCATAAGTGGGTGCTGCAGCGATCGTTGGCTGGAACCAAACAGTATCAGCAAGGGAGAATGTCACCAGCACACCGAGGATCACCAATATGGGTCCAGAAGTTTTAATAAACGATCACATAGTTACAGCAAGGCAACGTTTCAGAGTCTCGCGGGACCCCTTCATCAGGCATGTGACCACGTGGACACTAGGGCAGTCTGTGGGTGTACATGCAGCCTCACAGTGAGAACCAGTAGTTAATTTTACTTTTCATTGTTTATGGTAAAAGACCATGTGATCACCCAGACACAGCGGATCACATTAAAATGTAGATCACCGGACTCCCAGGTGCACACTATTCACTTTGCAAGGGAAATGTCCCTTAACTTACTGAATGTGGTGAAAATTTACTTTGTGAAGAATACCCAATCACATGTAAGGAAAAAAATGTACCTTGCAATACAAGTGACATTACAGATAACATAATTTAATTATTTATATAATATTGTATTCATATAATAAAACACAGTGTAAAGATCAATTGTTTGTGCTGAAATATAGCAACCAGTAATCAGTTTTTAGTAGTAATGAAGTCTAAACATCTAAAAAAAGATTGCTTTAGGTTACTGTACAAATTGCTTCTTGAACTGCATTATTAAAAATGTTTATATGTATGTGTCTTTATCTCACTTTCATTAAGCGGTGGCTAGAACGGGCATCATATAGAACAGAATTGGTTAGCAAAATCAATCCTTATTGTTTGCATTTCCTGTTATATTAAAACATCTTCCATAAACAGGTATAATTATATGGTTTAGTTTAAATACATGTCTGATTTCCACTGAGCTACGTATGGATGTAATGTCTATAATGTTTACACCATTGCCTTTTGCACAGCATCTACAGTATATAACAATCACATTCTCACATTCTTTCCAACGTGTACAACCTGTGCAAAATTTGACATAAAGCTTCGAAATTATTGATGTTCATTTACATTTGTTTTCTATCACTTAAACATAATTTCAAATAACATATCTTTAGAAATTGATTGTACAATGAATGTTGTGTTTTACGTTATGCTCTGCTGGGAGAGCCCGAGATGGCTGCTGACATAAAAGACATATAGAGCTATTAAAAGTGAACATAAAAAAAATTGTCTATGGAGCTGTTAGAAATCTCTCTGAAGAGCAGCACATAATTTTAAAATATATTTGTAAACCATATTATGGCCAGGTTATCCTTTAATTTGTTGCAGATTGAATTTTGAGGATACACTCACAAGACTAAGACAAAAGGTTCACGCTGTACTTATTTTAGTAATGAGGCCATAATAATGCCTGGAAGGCTTTCTCACTGTCTGATTTAAAGATCGCTAAATGTATGATTTATAGCTGGGTTCAGGTTTCCATTTTCCAAATATGAATTATATGTTACATTACTCTGTATTGTCTGGAGAGCATGTTGTGAAGAGCTCATGGTCAAGTTTTTACTTTAAAAATATGTCAGGTCACCTTATAATTACTAACCTACTTTAAAAAGAATTTTTATCCTGGCTCTTTAGAACCTCAATCATATGGACAGAAATTCTGTAATGAACCCTTAGCACCAGGAAGCTGTTTATATTGTGAATACTGAAGGGCTTCATGGGGCTTTCTGTCAACAGCTTCAGTGACCTGGAGAATCGGATGATCTGAGATCAGTTTCTGCATACACATTCCCAGCAAACGTAGGCCTGGCTGTACTTGATTGCAAGCCGAGATGGCAGCTTGTTAGATCCCAAGGTTCTCCACTGCAGGAGGCAGCTTTGAAGAAGGAAAAACATTAGTAGTCTTTTCAGAAGTGTTTGATTTTGTAAATTTCTCATTACTTGCACAGCCTAAATAACACCCCAAAATAGTCCTGAATATGGGTGCAACATGTTATGAAAAGATGAACTTATCCTTTAATGCAGAATTAACCCCACCGATTGAAAGTGATTGAAAAGTTACTTTTTTAAAATAAAAAACATGTTGTACTTACCTGCACTGTGCGATGGTTTTGTACAGAGCAGCCCTAATCCTCCTCTTCTGGGGTCTTCCTCCAGTGCTTTGTGCTCCTCCTCTTCTTCATATGCCACCATAGGAAACTGCTTCCTATGGTGGCACACATGCAGGCTCAATCCCAAGCCACGCTCTCTGTGTCTTTTGACACACATAGTGCAGCTCAGCCCCTCCCCCCATGCCCTTGTCACTAGATTTGATTGACAGCAGCCGAAGCAAATGGCTCCCACTGCTCTCACTGAATCCATTGAGGTGTGAGACAGAGAGCAGGACTGCTGCTCTTGCGTACAGCGTTGGATCGAGATTGGGCTCAAGTAAGTATTTAGGGGGCTGGGGAAAAGCTGACAATAGAAGGTTTTTGTACCTTAATAAAATAAAAAAAAACCTACAGCCTTTAAACCACTTTAAACCTGGGTTCACACTATGAATTGCCAATGAATTGCACGGGAATGTGTACCGCATTCCTGTGCAATCCACTAATGATTCAATGAGGTGCAGTTTGAGCCCATTAATTTAGAAAATGCAATATGGCAGCCTGGAGGTGTTCTGCACACTGCTGGTGTATGGAACTCCCCCCAGAAACGTCATTTCCTACTTGCGTGATTGGATCCCATGAGGTGCAGTTTGAGCCCATCAATTTTGAAAATGCAATATGGCAGCCTGGAGGTGTTCTGTACACTGCTGGTGTATGGAACTCCCCCCAGAAACGTTATTTCCTACTTGCGTGATTGGATCCCATGAGGTGCAGTTTGAGCCCATTAATTTTGAAAATGCAATATGGCAGCCTGGAGGTGTTCTGTATACTGCTGGTGTATGGAACTCCCCCCAGAAACGTCCTTTCCCACTTGTGTGATTGGATCCCATGAGGTGCAGTTTGAGCCCATTAATTTTGAAAATGCAATATGGCAGCCTGGAGGTGTTCTGTACACTGCTGGTGTATGGAACTCCCCCCAGAAACATCATTTCCTACTTGTGTGATTGGATCAGTGATTTTCGTAGACGTCTGCAATAAGATACAAGTATAGTTTTAGGCATCTCCTGCGATAGGATTTTATTTTTGGTAAGATACTTCCTAAGGGTTAACTTCTTCTACAAGTATGCAGACAATTTGGCTTTCCTTTAAAAAAAAAAAACACTGAGGAATATTGATTTTTTTTCTAAACAGAAGTGGAGTTAGATACACACACACGATCCACTGTTGCTATCATCAGGAACCCCACTATAAGAAATGCCATGCAGTCAACACTGGAGTACATGCATGCAGACAGGAAATACCTGCAAACAGGCTGCAGGTGGTCAGCAGAAATGAGATGCAACAAAGATTTAGAAAAAAATTTAAAAACAAGCACTAATACTTATATTAAAATAAGGCAATTTATAATAGGCCGTTTAGGATATGCCGTGATTTAGCATAAACGTGATTCAGTTAGGATTTAAATCTACATTAATATAAACCATATTTACAGAGTCTGTCTATTTCCATTAAAATCTATATAATATTTATAGTTTCCTGAGTTGTGGCTTTTACCTCTGCTATCTTAAGTTTCTCTGTCTGAAAAAGCATTTTAAAAAGTTCAGTGGGCGCTATTTATGAACCACGGCAAATTGTACATGCTGACCTTATTACCTGTGCTAAATTGATTAGCGTCCCAAACCCACACAAACTTGTAAAGTATTCTTTAGCTTTGCACCTGCTGTGTCTCGTGTCAACCTAGATTTCCTCTTCCTCCACAAAACCAACACATTCATAAATATCATGTAACATGTTTTCTTTGCAATCCATCATCACTCTGGAGAGAGTTACATAAAGATTGACCTTTCCCTCTTGCTGGTGTAGTAGGGCTGAGGAGCAGATGAAGAAACTACATAGTAGAGCAAAGTGCTACGTTAATTCCATTCATTTACTTATGATTCTATACTGGCAAAACAGTACAGAATTTATTATAAAGAATTTCATCATTGTCCGGTCTAAAAATATTTGCCGAGCACCCCATCTCTACAAACATCTATGATATCCAAATTAGAAAAGAGAAGCATTAGGGAGATTTTCTTAAAGTTGAACTCTGAATATACAGATGAAATACATATACAGGAGCTGTTTTACCTGCCAACAGATTTGTCTTTTTGTCCATCCATTTCTGAGATTTACACAGCTCTGCCACACAATATAGTCCTGTCTGACAGGGCAGGAGACCTTATTTCCCTGCTCTAGTTAAAATATATCAAATTCAAGAAAAAAAATATATAGTATTGCAGCTTTCCTGCTTTTAAGTGTAATGGCTGCATTCATTTTCCTACAATTTTCATTTATTTTAACCTGGTAATCCTGCCATTAACACATTTCCTATTGTAGAGTAACAACGGTACTGAGCAGAATTGTCACTCTAGAAAAGGGAGTGTGTTAAGTTTCTGTAACACTGAGTTAGGACTACATATCACCTCCATATTGTCTCCATAACCAGACAAGGTGTAATGTAGTCCATGTATCTTGCTGTGCATCGACATACTTTCAAGCCCTGATAAATCATCCATATATTTTCATTCAGACCGCATGGTCTTTGACCATATATCATTATTGCAGTTTTTACATCCATATTTTTGTTCAACCTATCAGGTTATCCACCTGTTATTATTACAGTGGTTTTATACCCATTACGAATTTCCCCTGTTTCTTACATCTTGAGACATATATATTTCATCTAAACCTCTCTCTAGAAACTGGACCATCCTCGAAACACATTGGATGCTTGACTGTCATCTTGATATCCTGGTCGCAAATCCTTGTAATCATTATTTCCAAATATATATATATATATATAAATATGTATATATATATAGTGATTTTTAAGATTTTCGCTAAATAAACATTGTCATTTCTTATATAAAACTACATTTGGATCCTTGTCTAGCACTGTCTTATAGTCCCATTGTTTTGGGGAAACAATCTTTTTATTCATATTAACCACTTGCCTACAGGGCACTTTCATCCCCTTCCTGCCCAGGAAATGATTGTTGCGCGGTCATGAATTACTGTACCCATATGAAATTTGTATCATTTTTTCCCACAAATAGAGCTTTCTTTTAGTGGTATTTAATTGCCACTGGGTGTTTTATTTTTTGCACTATAAACAAAAAAGAGCATACAATTTGAAAAAAAAAAAGGCAAGCCAGGGAGAAGGGAGTTGCAGTAGACAAGGTGGGAAATGACCAGGGTGTAAGTTAGAAGCTTTGTGGTGTCATTAGTTATGAAGGGGTATATCTTGGAGATGTTGTGGAGGTTGAAGCGGCAAGCTTTGGACAGTGATTGGATGTGAGGCTGAAAGGATAGTTCAGAGTCTAGGATTATGCCCCGGATTATACCTAGAACCTTGCCATGCGGGGACAAGCTGTTGATTTTTAGATATCTCCGGATTTAAGATAGATCCCTCCCCTTACATCTGTTACCAGTCCTCTATTGTGAGATATACCCACCTACTCCTTACCCAGTGGATTTCCCCTCTTTTTCTCTCCTAATGACGATAGTACCCAAGACAAAGAGTGAGGTCAGATTTTCCAACAGGGATAAAGACAGCAATAAACCCTTCTATTCTTACCATCTAACCCTTCCCTATTCATACTACCAAGTTTGCCCCATCTGAAAAAATTGTATACAGGCGGCCCCCCTCACTTTCTATCCTGGTGATGTTTTACCATATAGGAAGTGATAACTTTTCAACAGCAACATTTACAGAACTAAAAGAAGCAAAATTGGGACAGCTAGAACACCTGTCAGCTTTTCATTAATAAACACGTACTTGGCACTTGCTCACCACCATCAACAGCTCAAATTTGACTCATATACCCATTGCCATTCATATAACATATAATACAAATGAATATAGTGCAAAACACACGTGAAATTATAAGTGCAAAGTTCCAAACTATTCATAGTCCATAAACTCAAAACCAATTATATTATCATGAAGTCCATATAAAGTGAGAAATATTTCATAGTCCATTGTTCCTACTGCTAAGTGATCCACCACCAATCGTCAAGATGCTCTTCTCACTCACCAGATGTCAATGACATCCTTATTGTACAGCAAGAAAAGTCATATAGCACTTTGTGGTCACCCCAGGACATCCTTAATTGTCACCTCTCCCACCGTTATCTCCTTTTCTCCAGATGGTCAGATGATGTTCCAATGGTATTTTAGATGGCATATAATCCAAAAAATGGAAAGGATCCTCTCATAGCATGAAACTGTAAACATTTATTGTAATAAAATAATTCTATTAAAAATATACCCATATGTAAAGGAATCTAAGTGATCCTATAAACAACCACTCTTCCGATCGTCTATAGAGCCGCGATACGATCAGCGTGTGATCCACGTGGGAATGGAAGTGTCGCACCGAAGTTCCTCTTGATACATTTCATCATCAAGGCATGACATCTTCAGAAGCAGGAAGTCACAGTGCACATCTCCCCTCTATATACTCTGTGGCAGACAAGACCACCATTACCATACACATTATCAAAAACGTTGTTAATTAGGAGAAAACAACCAAGGGTTGGTTCTTAATGCTTAATATTGATGTACTATACTGTATATGCCTTAAATTTCTTTAAAAAAAATCAGTTTTTATTAATCTCTGCAGCCCTGTTGTAGATTTTACCTCTCTTAAAATGTCACTGGGACAGAATCTAAGGTGACATCTCTGTAATGACTCCCTGAGTGGCAATAAAAAAAACCCAAACGCATTTCTATTCCTTCCCTACTCTATACCAAAAGCAAAAAAATGTTTTTGGCTTGATATACGCTTTAACCTCACAAGAAGAGCAGTATCTTAATATAACAGCAACATACTGCATTAACCAACTGTATCCCATTCTAACGATCAAATAACACTGGATACATTCAGCTCTTTGTGATGGAAAGGTCGTTTAATAGATAACAATTCAGAGACTACAATGAATCATTCATTCTGGTCCCATCATCTTCTAACAAACATTGTATTCACTTCTTTTAGAACCAAATCTGCTTTACCGTTATCAGGCTGAAAGCCATTTCACTGACACATTTTACCACATGGTTTAAGCTGAATTCTGCCAACTTTGTAATGAAAATTACAGAAAAATAACATGAAATCTTACCAAAGATGAGTGGGCAGTTCTGCAATCCTTTTTTATGAATCATAAGGTCATTACAAGACAGGCTGACAAAGTAATGGGTATTACTGTACAATATATTTTCTAAGAATTATTGTCAAATAAAAAGACACGGAAAACCATAACCTTTAGTCCCACCAGTGACTTTGAAACCAAATTGTGGACTTTAAGTCAAAGTAGAAAAAGAAGGAATCAGTCTAAAACTCTTTTTTATTATTCTGAATTCCTTCACAATCCTTATTCTCTCATATTCCAAAGTTTCATGGGACATACATAACTCTCCAGTTGACCAATTATAGAAGGTGTGGACAGTCAAACAATTAATGTCTCTTTATCAGTTAAATCTCTCAACCACTCATCCAAACTTTGACAGCATACATTTGGAAATTCTTCCATATGTTAGAGATCCTGTCCCAACATGCTAAGAAAGAAGGATATTTCCTTGTATCTTTGGATGTTTAATAGTATCTTCTTTACTTCTATGAAATAGTAGTATCTCTTTTGGTCAGTACTGCAGTTTTTTTTTTAATTCTTTAATTCAGGTTTTCTGAACTAGAAAAAAGAAACATGTATGGAAAATTGACAATAAGCTTATAGAGCGAGTATAAATGGCACAGGCAAACATAAGCCTAGAACATAAAAACCATAATGATAAACAGAGAATGGAAAATTATAGCCTCATAAGTCACTGGGAATATGAGCATGTATTTAAGTAAGTAGGGGCCATCCCCATGTGTATCACAAATGACAATCATCCGAACAGGTGTTACATCAAAGTTACAATGAACTGAACAGGTGGTACAACAGATAGTCAGCATAAACAGTGTTTGAATTTACCTCTATAGACTGTCAGTTGGTCTATTCCAAAAAAAAAGAAAGGGGATGGGGAAAACTGTTGAAGGTTGAGGTCCAGATTGCAGCAGCCCTTCACAATGCTATATTTATGCTTGGATCAAGGTCAGTAAATCACCCTCTGTCTCCTCCGGTCCAGCAGATCTAAGTATCCTAGAGGAGGCTCAGCAAGCTAGATCGGCAATGTAGTCAGCAGAGAAAGTATATTCAAACCAGTAAAACCAGGTTTTTGCTAAATTGATCTTGCTTGTGATTGGAGGACACCAGTATATCTTCCATGGTACAGATTTCAATAATTTAGCAAAGCCAGATCTTCATGGGGGGGGGGTCATTTGTTGCCAGAAAAGGGGAATACAGGCTTTGGCTGCATTAAGGAAAACTCATACAAATGAGCGCAGAGAGGCCACTCCAGGTGGAAACATGTGAACAGTTAATCATGAGCTCGCCACTGCTGCCTTGTTAATCATATGCATGATGAAGAGAACTGGAAAAAAAGGCGCTGTGGAAAATGCTCTCAGACAAGCACCTTAGTGGAGGTGCATCTTTATTGGGTGAGATAAAGTAGCAAGTATAATAAAATTAACCAGCCTGAAGTGGACAGTGTGATTCCAATGGACGGCCCGTCCGCTCTGAGGGGAGCTGAGATCAAAGAATGCTCCTGTCGGCTTCAAATCACGTGGTGTCAGCGTACCAGCGTCCTGGGTGGTGTCACCATGGCAAACGAAGGCAGTGTCCGGCGTTGGCTTCAGCTGGGAGCATATGTGGGGTTACCAAGACGACATGTTTCGCGCAGTTGCGCTTTGTCAAGTCTTTGTCAAGCAGGTGGATAGTTAGAGAGCATTTAAAATGCTTGGATGCCAGAGCAGCCAGATAACAAGTAAGCTGCTTACGTCAGCTAATTTGTAGATCAGATCCCTGCATTCATTGACACAAATATATACAGTATACAGAAAAGCATGATTAACTTCAAATATTTATCATAAAAAATATATTTATTAGGACACAAAATATTAAAACCTCTACCATTTAAAAAGTAATAAATCCCTAATGTGGATCCATATCAAATATGTTTCAGTGATATAACTGTGCACACGTATCATGTCACAAGTATTAGCATAGAGTAATTATGATCATGACAAATATATAATGCTAATCGAAAACCACTTCAAAGCGATCCTGTCAGAATTCACGTTAACCATCCATGCAGTTCTGAAAAATAAAGTGAAGCAACCGTTGAACAAATGGAAAAGCTCTGGAACTGGAAGACTGGTAGTTGCATAAAAATAACCTTTAGCAACCTCAAAGTGTGTTGAATACTCAATAGTATCCAGTGTTTTTAAGTCCCATTTCAGGATGCCCCTTAAGCACACAACATTACTCATGTGTATACTTCAAACCAATGGATGTAGTATTAATTCTGCCTCTCATGTATAATAAATATTATCAAGTCAATATGCTGCAACATTCCTTGTCCAGCTAGCATTTCAGTTTGGTTGAGGAGTTAAATTAAACTCTTAAGATTATACACATGAAGATATTTCAGAAAGCTGTTGCAAGCTATAACATATGCTATAGTTGTAAGTTATATTTCTCAGCAGCCAACACTGCGGTATATGCACCTCTATAATTTACTGCTATTTTCATCTCAGTGCGGAGTTCAAACTTTTTGTATCCACAAGACTGATTGTAAATGGTTATCAAATTGCAAATTGCTTCTCAAAATGCCACAAAAATAGCCAGCTTATGCTGAGACATTGTTTAGTCCAACCGGCTATTTGATTCTGCAGTTGCAATGGTCAAGGCAAATTTATCTTGAACACATGTACTGTATCTGGTCATCAATTCCACATATGGTGTCCAAGTGTTTCAAAGAGCATAATATCAGCTTTAGCAAACACCAGCCATGCATGCCCTGATGTTTTGTCCACATAGTTACCATGATACAAAAATTTCACAGCACACTTACCAGCTAGCCAGCAAAAAAAACAAATGTATGCTTTTTCATCAATTTGGTTAAAAACAGAAGTTTTAGTTCAATACATTTCGAAATACAATTTTGTATATGTGGAAGCCACACTGCCTTGTCAAGTCCCCTCTGTGAAGTGTGGTTCCTAATTATAATCTATGACAGCCTCCATCTTGTTGTCTTATATCACTTGGGTGGAGGTCTACACAGAAACAGTCCATAAGACAGATCTGTTGTCTTATCTCAACTGGACGGAAGTGTATTTATAAATGTATTTTCCCGCAGCAACTAGTCCAGCAGTTCTTTTCCAGAGAGATGCAATTAATCAGCCCAGAAATAATTCATAAAACAGAGGTACAGACAAGGCAGATGACAGGGTACTTAGAATATTCATGCAATTATCAGAAACCTTCAAAGGACCCACTTTTTCCTGTCACTCTTTCTTCTGACCCCACTTTCTCCTATCACCCCTTTCTTCTGTGTCTTTTCTCCAGAAAGAACTCAACCCAAAAAAAAAACCTTCCCTAATATACACCTTTTCCCATTGAACAAAGTGTCGAGCAATCTGATTGGATGGTTTTATGAGCAAGTACACTATGAATATTTAAGACCTTTTCCCAAATCTAATCAGACAAGCTTGCATTTTACAATGTTGGTAGATTTGCAAATAACCTCCTCTGAAACTCACCCTAACTCCCCACATATTTACCCAAAAGCAGGTTAGCCCAACATAACAAAGGTAAGGTAATTACTTTGTGCATAAATTAACATAGTAAGGAGCCCTTGGCTATCCTTTTGATCAATAACATGAATATACACCATATATATATATATTGTCAGGGCTCCGAGTATGACCAGAGGTATGTGAACTGACGCAGGGAAACGCAGGCTTCAGATATGTTATAAACAATGTAATTTATTAATACTAACAATACATAAACGCAGTGCAATACGAAAACATAACACAGTGCAAACGAACCAGACCAAACCACCCACAGATAACAATACATACAATGCAAGCGAGTCAGGCAGGCCGGGTCAATAACAATCGGGTAGATAGGAACAGGAGGAGCAGGCAGAGTGTAGTCAGGTCACGAGCCGGGTACAGCAACTAATGGGCAGGTAGGTACAGGGGGTCAGGCAGAGAATGGTCGGGGTCACAAGCCAGGGATCAAACAGGAGAAGTCAGCAGAGGTCCGGATCAGGCAGGGTCGGCAGCGAGTCAGTCAGGCAGGAACAGGAACAGGAATGCAAGTAACAAGATACAGGGGCCCATAGAAAAACACACACCAAGGCACAGACTGCAGGTCTGGCCATCCCTTAAATACACCTGCAATCAGCCTCAGGTGTTTTGGCTGACTGCAGGGTTGAGTCTCTGATTGCAGAGAGCACCCGCTGGCCAGCCCTGGTACTGCAGCCCACAAGGCAGGTGAGTCCCACCATTATTGGCAAGTCCATTCCTGACATATATATATATATATATATATATATACAATTACAATATCCTACACATCTTGGAGTATATATAGCAATGATTGGGGGCAGTTATGCCTAGTGGTAGCCCAGAGGTAACTGTGACGGGAGTGACTTTGTGTGGGGGGCCCATGGAACACAGCTCACTTTAGAGAGATGGGGAGACCCCTGTCTCAGCTCCCCATATCCCTCTTATGTGTAAGTCACCCCGTGCCTGTTAGGGGTGCAGGGTGAAATGTCCTAATATTGTGTAGACATGTATAGGTGGGGGTTGTTCATTGTTTAATGCCATGTGGTTGTATCCCATTGTTCTAGTGTGTGTCTTGCTTGGGAGCAAACTATTATGGGACGTATGTGATTGTGTATTGGCTTGGCGGGGGGTGTGTCCGTTATCCCTTCCCCCTGATGGGACTGTCTGCTGGTGTGTTTCCTGTTACTGGGTGTGGATTGCTCTGCCCTGTGTATATATCTTGTCTCTGTGTTAAAATAAAGTAGTCTATTTCCTGATTTATTTCAAGACTGGTCTTGTCTAGTCTCGTATGGACAAAGAGTGGTGTCCGTGGATCTGTGTTCGGACAGGGAAGCGGGAGTCTAACGGAAATACCCAGGTGCAGTCGGGGTTCGGTTCCGTTACATTGGTGGCAAGCTGTGGGATTGTGCTTCCAAGCTGTGAACACGTCCAAACCACCACCGGGATTCAAGATCAGGAAAGGAGACGTCGGTCACCCCAGTGGAGATATGGACCTGGCATCAGAGTTCCTGGGGCTGCTGCGGCTCTTGCACGCAGCATACCCGAGGACTGTGTCTGCGGATGAGTACATGACCAGGCAGCGGATTTGGGAGGTGCTTTGGAGAGGAGCCCTCCAGGTTGCTGGTATGTACAAGGGCAAGTGCTATTCCAACCCCAGAGGAAGGGGCCAGGGACCATTGGAAGTTACAGATGCCATTCCTGGGAGAGCGACCCCAGGAGCAATGGGTGACTGAGTTGGACAAATTGGTCCAGCAGGAGATAGAGCTGGACAACTGATATCAGGCTCTGCAATGGTACACAGAGCAGGAATATTTTGGGGTGACAACAGAATGCTCTTCGGAGGGATATGACTTTGGTGGCCCTGGATTGCTGTGGGATAGCCTTACAGATCTTTTTGTGTTTGGAGATGAAGGAGAACCTACCCTTGAGGACCTGCTAGAAGAAAGAGAGGCTATGTTCAGTCTCACAGGGGTCTCAGAGCTTGAACCAGATCTGGAATACCTGCTGAAGAAAGAACAGCATCTGGAAAGGGCACACAGGCAACTGCTAAAACATGTTGGCAGCATGCCCAAGAATCAGCAGTGGAAATTCCAGTGACTGGGGATTTGATAGACTTCTCTGCGAGGGAAAAACAACCTGGTGATCCTCCAGCAGAAGAGCTGGCAACATGGCCAAACATTACTGAACTCTGCCCAGCACTGGTAACATCTTCTGGGTTCCATGGACAGGAGATGGTGAACCCCTATCCTCTGACACCAGTTCCAGAGACTGGGGATTTGATTGACTTTTCTGCTGAGGAGGAACCAGCCTGCAGCCTCCAGCAGAAGAGCTGGCAACAGAGCCAAATATTGCTGAGCTCTACCCAGTACCAACAACAGCTTCAGTCTCCCTGAGAGAAGAGGTGGGCGGCCTTTCTCCTACTCCACTGAGAGGGACATGGGATTTCCTGCCAGCAGCATCTTTGGAGGTAGAAGTAACTTCTCCAGCTGAAGCGCTGATAACCGAACAGAGGGTCCAGGACCT
This sequence comes from Staurois parvus, assembly GCF_062004578.1. NCBI lineage: Eukaryota > Metazoa > Chordata > Amphibia > Anura > Ranidae > Staurois > Staurois parvus. The sequence goes on along the minus strand of NW_028319936.1, from coordinate 5,517,655 downwards.
CTGCCCCACACCTGCGGTAGATTCAGGGGCTCAGGATAAGAAGGGAGTTGTCCTCCCTCCCCCACAGTCAGCCAGAGTGGAGGAAACTATCTTCCCTCCCAAGCCAGGATCTGTGCACCAGGGGGACAGTGACAGAGGAATGCCATCCCAGCAGCAGATCCACAGTCTGGAAGTGGAGGAAGCCAGCCTTCCTCCCCTACGGTTAGCCGGAGCAGATGTGGGGTCCCCAGCAGAAGTGCTGGCAACAGGACAGAGCGCCGCTGGCCTCTGCCTAGCAACTACAGTCACCACCTGGATACCCCAGGGATGCTGGGCAGTCAGCCCAGATCCCCCACTGCAGGATGGAGTCGGCCCAGCCACCCTGTCTTCTCTCCAGCGGCTGAGAGGACTTCAGGGAGAAGGACCAGCCCGTACTTCTCCCCAGCGGGAGAGGCAGAGGTTGGCTGGGTGAGTAATGCTTTGTGTGGGACAATTTGTTTGGGAAACTGTGTGGGTGCTAGCATTGGAGGACTGGAAGTACAGACTAACTTCGGAGTTCACCCGTCTGGGGTTTACTCCTGCATTAGTCTCCTGCCAAAAGGGGACATATGTGACGGGAGTGACTTTGGGTGGGGGGCCCATGGAACATAGCTCACTTTAGAGAGGTGGGGAGACCCCTGTCTCAGCTCCCCATATCCCTCTTATGTGTAAGTCACCCTGTGCCTGTTAAGGGGGCAGGATGAAATGTCCTGATATTGTGTAGACATGGATAGGTGGAGGTTGTTCATTGTTTAATGCCATGTGGTTGTATCCCATTGTTCTATTGTGTGTCTTGCTTGGGAGCAAACTATTATGGGATGTATGTGATTGTGTAATGGCTTGGTGGGGGGTGTTTCTGGCAGCCCTTCCCCCTGATGGGACTGTCTGCTGGTGTGTTTCTTGTTACTGGGTGTGGATTGCCCCGCCCTGTGTATATATCTTGTCTCTGTGTTAAAATAAAGCAGTCTATTTCCTGGTTTCATTCCAGAGTGGTGTCCGTGGATCTGTGTCCGGACAGGGAAGCGGGAGTCTAACGGAAATACCCTAGTGCAGTCGGGGTCCAATTCCGTTACAGTAACCTTTTACTCTTCAACCGTTTCCCACCCAGCCAATAGCAGACTGATGGCCAGGTAGGCCTTTCTTCACTCCAGGTGGATGTCTTATGACTTCCTCCCGGTCACGGCGCACAGCACTGCAATCAGTGGTAAGCTGTGTCCCTCTGACACAGTGCATCACGGATCAAGGTAAAAATCCAATGATGTTGGCTCTTTACCATGCAATAAGCTGTGTAAACAAATGCCGGTCGTCGACCTTTCCTTTCCCCAGCGCTATCCCTGTCTCAGGAATGGAAAGTCAATAACCAGCTTTCATGTGACAGGTGACATTTACACTGATAATCAGGGCAGTCCCATCAGTGCAGTATATCAGTATCCACCACTGCAGAATATCATTGCAGCCCCATCAGTGTCAATACGTGTCTATCAGTGCATTATAACAGTGCCCATCAGTGCAGCATATCAGTGCCCATCAGTGCAGCATTTCAGTGCCTATCAGTGCAGTCTCACCAGTGCCTCTTTATCAGTGCCCATCAGTGCAGCTTATCAGTGCCCCTCGGCAGGGCCGGGACAAGGGAGAGAGGGGCACCTTCCCCGGGCGCAGTGTGAAAGGGGGTGCCAGGTTGCGAGCATGCTTAAAAATCTGTGCACAAAATACTCAGGCTCGGTTACATCACCCTATACCTCAGCCTCTGTGCCACTAAAGCCTGCCCAAAAACAGAGCCGAGAATGCACCCATACCTATTTCTGGCTTCCTTTCTATGGCAGCAGCACACTCCTTTCCAGAAAGGAGAACACACACTCTCCACTGGGCACAGGTTCCTGTCAAGCAGGCAGCAAGATTGGGGCTGTAACAGTAAGCTCCAGTACAGGTGGGCAGGGGAAGCAAGACAACACTACACTGCAGCCCCAATCACTGCTTTCTGCCCGGCAGACATCAGAACTCTCCCCAGGGAAGAATGAAGATAACCAAGGACAGATGGCAGACTGGATTTCCTCCTCCAGTGAGTCCCAACCTCTTCTGCCTTCCAGACTGTGTAATTCTGTGCTGTAAAACTGTACTGCAAGTTTACTGAAAGAGGAATATGTTAAGAATATAGTGGGACTATAGGTTCTACTCCACATACACACTATATCTTATAAAAATAATTATGTTTAATAGGATAGTGTGTGTGTGCCTGTGTTGAATAGATCTATGTAGAACCTGAAAACTCCCACTATATTCCTAACATATTTAAAAATGTGGACATTAACAGAAAGTGATGTGGTGCCATAACACAACCCAAATCCAGGAAAGTGAAAAATTCCACCCTTACAGTGCTGGGGGAAAATGGTCTCTTTCACTAGGTTGATTTCTCACCAGGGGCGGACTGACAACTCATGGGGCCCCCGGACAATAGGGGATCATGGGGCCCCTGTGTTCCTGCCCAAACTCAACAAAATCCCATAAAAAAAGTACCAGGGGCATCTCATGGGGCCCCCTACTGGTCAGTTTCTCACTGATCCAAGTAAAAGCCAGGCAAAAATGCATATGCATTTTATCATGATTTACCGCGGTTTTACCATGTTTTTTACAGGACATGTGACTCAAACATGCACCTTTTTTGCCACACAGGAGGTGCGAATTTGGTGTGGTCTTTTTTTACCTTACCAAACCTGCACCAAAAATGTAGCAAGCAAAATTTTAAAAAACACACCTGACCTGCAAGGGATCAGTGTGAAGAGTTCCATAGGAATACATGGTCACATGTTTTTCTTTTGCTTTTTTAATGCAAAAGTGGAAAAACGGATCAGCAAAAATGAATACACTCCACAACAAAAACTACTACATCTAGTATTTTGCATCATTTCTATAATTTGTAAGGACAGCACCAAGTCTTCTAGGCATTGAATGAACAAGTTGACAACATATAGCAGCATTGATCTTTTTCCTTTCTTCAAGAACGATTTATTTTATAGCCTGGATGTGGAATGGAGAATGATGCTCAACTTCTCTCTTCAGACTTCCCCGTAGGTGTTCAATTGGGTTCAGATCAGGAGACATACTTTCACTCTGTTCTTCTTCAGAAATGCAACAGTGATCTTAGATGTGTTTTGGATTATTGTCATGTTAGAAAAGTGCACAAAGACCAAGTGATGTGAGCATCTTCTCTTTCAATATATGATACCATCAGTGAAATTCAGCCCTCCAACACCAGCAGCACTCATACAGCCCCACAGAAGGACACTGCCACCACTATCTTTCACTGTAGGCACCATGCATTTTTCTTTGTACCCCTCACCTTTGTGATGCCATACAGTTTTGAAGCCATCAGTTCCAAAAACATTTATTTTGGTCTCATCACTCCAGAGTACAGAGTCCCAGTAGTCTTCTTTTTCAGCTTGGGCCCTGCAAATTTTAGGTGGTCTTTTTTGTGCATGGGTTTTAGGAGAGGCTTCCTTCGTGGATGATACCCATACATGACATTCCTCTGCAGTGTACGTCGTAATGTGTCACAGGAAACAATCACCCCAGTTTGGCTTTCTACTTCCTTAGCTAACTGCAGTGAACTTGCATTGTGATTTTGTTCAACCCTTCTCATCTCCTGTCGAGCTGTTAATTTCTGTGGATGGCTTGGACATCTCTGTGAGAAGGTTGCAGTTCCATGTTTGTTACATTTTTGCATCACTTTTGCTACAGTATTCTGACTGATAAGTAAAGCTTTGCTGATCTTCTTGTAGCCTTCACCTTTCTTTTGTAAAGAAATTATTTTCTTTCTCAGGCCTTGTGACATTTCTCTTCCATGTGGTGCCATTGCTGACAGCATGAAATGGGAAGGGGTTCTCTTTGTTAAGTAATGCCCTTTTATAATCAACTGTCTGCTGGACACCTGTTTAATGAATAATTAGACTCACTTGCAGTTGAATTCTTGTTAATTAGGATTTTGTTGTCTAAACTTTAGCTTTGCTCCAAAGAGTTTCATTGGGGTGTATTCATGTTTGCAACATGGCCTTGAATGAATTTGTTAGGAAAAACACTTTTTTGTGTGTGCAAATTACCAAATCATGTTTGCAATCAATGGCCTGCATTTGTATGAGTATTTTGCAGTATAATGTTCCATAAAAAATGTTGCTTTGTGTATGTGTATGTAATGCCTGTGCACTAAGGTGTGTATACTCCTCATCTCTGCATTCTGTAGTTTACCCATTCTTGCACAATATGTCTATAACATATTCCCTATGCCTGCACTACATGTTATCCACTCCTGATTCCTGTACTCTGTACATTATTTTTGCTCTTGACTCCTGCACTTATTCAATCTTGAAATTATCTAGTCCAGACCTTTGCACTATATACATAGGTATAGTGATTGGGTGTGGTTATCAGGTGTGGGTAAGATGACTGGTCATGCACAACCCAGGGGGGCACAGTTTGATATGTTTGTCCTGTGTGCTGGATGACCTTGTCCCAGCACTGCCCATCAGTGCCACCTCATCAGTGGCCATCAGTGCCCATCAGTGCAGCCTCATCAGTGCACAGCAGTGCAGCCTCATCAGTGCCCAGCAGTGCAATCTTATCAGTGCTAATCAGTGCAGCCCCATCAGTGCCCATCAATGCAGCCTAGCTGTGCCCATCAGTGCAGCCTCATCTGCACACATCAGTGAAGAAGAAAATGTAGTTATTTGCAAATTTTTATAACAGAAACTAAGAATGGGTTTTTTCAACAGTTTTGTCTTTTATCCGTTTGTTTAGCAAAAAATAAAAACCCCATTGGCGATTAAATACCACCAAAAGAAAGCTCTATCGGTCTCAAAAAAAATGCTAAAAATTTAATTTGGGTACAGTGTTGCATGACCACACAATTGTCATTCAAAATGCGACGGCGCTGAAAGATGAAAATTGGACTGGGCAGGTAGTGGTGAAAGTGTCCGATATTGGACTGGCAGGATGTACATCAGAAGACCAGCAAGCACAGCACAACAGCTGAAGACCTCCAGTGTGTCCTCTAAAAAGCAAAGCCAAAATCATAACCACTCCAATCAATTTGAAACTAGCTTTTTAAGGTAAGTGCACATGAAAAGGGCTTTTCACAGAACAAACACAAAACAAACATTTCCCAGAACACTTATTAGCTAGCCAGCAAAAAAAAAAAAAAAAAATGTTAGAAACAGAGGTTTTAGTTGCATTTGTAAATACATTGCTCAAAAAAATTAAAGAAACACTTTGAAAACACACCAGATCTCAATGGGGAAAAATATCATGCTGCATATCTATACTGATATGGACTGTGTAATGTATCAGGAATGTAAGGATACCCCATCATTTGATGGAAATGAACATTATCAACCTACAGAGGACTGAAATTAAAGACACCCCGAAAATCAAAGTGAAAAAGGTGCTAGGCTAGTCCATCTTGCTGAAATTTCAATGCAGAAACTCAAAATGGTACTCAGTAGTTTGTATAGCCACTACGTGCTTGTATGCATGCCTGACAATGTTGGGGCATGCTCCTAATGAGACGACGGATGGTGTCCTTGGGTATTTCCTCCTAGATCTGGACCAGGGCATCACTGAGCTCCTGGACTGTCTGAGGTGCAACCTGGCAGCATCGGATGGACCAAAACATGAGAGGTGTTCTATTGGATTTAGGTCCGGCGAGCATGGGGCTATTCAATGGCATCAATTCCTTCATCCTCCAGGAACTGCCTGCTTACTCTTGTCACATGAGACCAGGCATTGTCGTGCACCAGAGAACGCAGGACCCACTTCACCAGCGTAGGGTCTGACAATGGGTCCAAGGATTTCATCCCGATACCTAATGGCAGTCAGGGTGCCATTGTCTAGCCTGTAGAGGTCTGGATCCATGGATATGCCTCCCCAGACCATACTTACCCACCACCAAAACGGTCATGCTGAACGATGTTACAGGCAGTAAAATGTCCTCCATGACTTCTCCAGAACCTTTCATGTCTGTTATATGTGCATAGGGTGAACCTGCTCTCATCTGTGAAAAGCACAGGGCACCAGTGGCGGACCTGCCAATTCTGGTGTTCAATGGCAAATGCCAGTCGAGCTCTGTGGTGCCGGACAGTGAGCACAGGGCCCACAAGAAGACATTGTGCCCTCAGACCACCCTCACGAAGTCTGTTTCTGATTGTTTGGTCAGAGACATTCACTCCAGTAGCCTGCTGGAGGTCATTTTGTAGGGCTCTGGCAGTGCTAATCCTGTTCCTCCTTGCACAAAGGAGCAGCTACCAGTCCTGTTAATGGGTTAAGGACCTTCTACAGCCCTGTCCAGCTCTCCTAGAGTAACTGCCTGTCTCCTGGAATCTCTTCCATGCTCTTGAGAAGGTACTGGGAGACACAGCAAACCTTCTGGCAATGGCACGTTTTGATGTGCGATCTTGGGGTAGTTGGACTGCCTGTGCAACCTTTGTAGGGTCCAGGTATCACTTCATGCTACCAGTAGTGACACTGACCCTAGTCAAATGCAAAACTAGTGAAAAACAGTCAGAAAAGATGAGTAGGGAAAAAAATGTCAGTGGCCTGTCCTGTAAAATCATTCCTGTTTTGGGGTTCTCATTGTTACCCATCTAGTGCACCTGTTGTTAATTTCATTAACACCAAAGCAGCTGAAACTGATTAGCAACCCCCTTTGCTACTTAACTGACCAGATTAATATCCCAGGAGATTAATAGACTTGATGCTATACTTTCCTTTAATTTTTTTGAGCAGTGTATTTGGCAAAGCTACACTGCCCTATCAAGGCCCTTTTCTAAAATGTGGTCCCTAATTTTAATCTATGAGAGCCTCCATCTTGAAACATATATAGCAATCAACTAAAAAAAGTGGCCTTTTGTTTAAGGGGGTGGTGTTTTCTGGCAATTATTTCTTTTGTGCATTTTTTTTATTCTTGATAGAGCCTGTTTTAGATTTGGGTGCTCCAGTCAGAGCATCCATCTGTTATTAACCATCTTTTTTGTAGCTGCCTCCTTTGCAGCACACAAATGTATTGTTTGAAAGAACAAAAAATACAGTAAGTGCATGAACAGTGTACACCTAAACCACTTCACTCACATGACAATCACAACACGCCCCTACCCCCTTTAATAAAATAAAAGTTAGGTGTACACTACTTAGGCCTATTATTTCTGAATAAAACTGTTTTGCTGCTGGCAAATGTTACACTGCTAAATCCTCTACGATGTCCTCATTCTTGTTATAAAATCTCAGCCACTACTCTTTGTCACTAGTGAATGTGGGCCTAGCTTTGCTATTGAAAAATGCCTTGCTGCTGGCCAATTGTACACTGCCGTTTCATTTACGGTCTCTTATGTCTTGTAATAAAGGGCCTGTTTGGACTCCTTATCTGTATCTTTTTTCAACCAATTCTCTTATTAAAAATGCATCCAGACAGTTTTACACTGCAGTTTCATCTGTGGTCTCTACCCGCCTGTACTCTTTATCGCTAATTATTTTCTACCAATTCTCCCTTAATTAGAGCTTGATAGATGTGGCTGAATAGTTTGTGGAATAGCTTGCATCAGCAAGAAAAGGAACAGCCACTACAAATTACTGGCCAATTTCTATCTGTTGGTTGAAATGGATCTATGAAGGTTTGCTGATGCTGCTAATGCTAAATGAAAAACAACTTTTTTTCAAACGGAAACTAATTTGGTTAGGGTGATGCAGTTGTAAGTAAGCTAAGCTAAAATAAAAAAATAAATTCCACAGCCATGTGCTACCTGTGTATGCTGTTACTAAGATTATCTGTGAAAATTGTGCTGTTCAGTAAACTGATGTCTTTAAGGCATCCCCAAAGCATTTTGCGGATGCTGCTGCATGAAAATACCCTCTTCTCATGGTACAGATATAGAGTCCTTTCATGCTCCTCTTTTTTGCCTATCATTCAGCTGTCAGAGGGAACCAGGGGCGGACTGACAACTCATGAGGCCCCCGGGCAATAGGGGATCATGGGGCCCCTGTGTCCTTGCCCACACTCAAAAAAAGCCTATAAAAGATACCAGGGGCATTTCATGGGGACCCCGGACCCTCAGGCAGTGGCCGAGTGCTCGAATTGTCAGTCCGCCCCTGGTGGGAACCCTGCTGACAGCTGAAACATGATGCATGCTTTTCACTACTAAAATTCCGCATGACTTATAAAATCATGCAGTATTTTAGTAGCCTTTTTTAGTGGATTCAAATGGGTTTTTTTTAATTTAAATGCTATGCGGTATCCTACTGCATACACGGATGCAGTAGGATATCTCTTAGTGAATTGTGCCCTGGATATGGACCAGTCAAAAAATGCTTCTAAATGCAAAAGCTTATAAATGTGGTTAGCCACATTTACATGCGATTACAAGCGTTTGGCGTTTGAAACGCTGATAAAATCTACTCCTGAACGCAAGTTTGGTGCGTTCAAAAAAATACTGTAAACTCAACTGCCTGTAAACGACTGTAAACAACATAGTGTACATGGACACATAGGAAAACAGGGAGAGTTCAGGGGCTGCTGAAAAAAACGCAGAAAAGCTCCTAAATGTGAGTTTATCAGCTGCAGTGTACGTGGAGCCTTAGCCCTAAAATTATCTAAAGTTTACCAACAAGATTCACCCTTGATAGACTTTAATAGGATTCGCCTAAGTTTAGGTTTACCAAAGATTAGCCAAACCCCTGGCAAACAGAGTCATCCCTACTTATACTACCTAAGGTGTGAGTTGTGGATTGTAATGATAATTTTCAATGTCTTTACATTTAATAACTACAGTTGCAAGAAAAAGTATGTGAACCCCTTGGGATTACGTGGAGTTTTGCATGAATTGGGCATAAAATGTGCTCTGAACGTCATCTAAGTCACAACAATAGAAGAACACAGTCTGCTGAACATAATACTACACAAACATTAGATGTTGCCATGGTTTAATTGCACATAACATGTAAACATTCACAGTGCAGGGAGGAAAAAGTATGTGAGGCCCTAGCTTAATGACTTCTCCCAGAGCTAATTGGAGCCAGGAATGAGCCAACCTTGACTCCAATCAGTCCTGCCCTTAAAAAACACACACCTGTTTTGGGTTTACTGGTTTCAAGAAGCACTGTCTGATGTGAACCATGCCTCGCAGAAAAGAGCTCTCAGAAGACCTACGATCAAGAATTGTTGACTTGCATGAAGCTGGAAAGGTTTACAAAAGTATCTCCAAAAGCCACGGTAAGACAGACTGTCTGCAAATGGAGAAAGTTTAGTACTGCTGCTACTCTCCCTAGGCGTGGTCATCCTGTAAAAATGACTGCAAGAGCACAGCGCAGAATGCTGCATGAGGTAAAGAAGAATCCCAGAGTGTCAGCTAAAGACCTACAGAAATCTCTGGCACATGCTAACATTTTTGTTGAAACATCTACAATAAGGAAAACATTAAACAAGAATGGAGTACATGGGAGGACACCACGGAGGAAGCCATTGCTGTCCAAAAAGAATGTTGCAGCACGTTTGAAGTGTGCAAAAGAGCACCTGGATGTTCCACAGCACTACTGGCAAAATATACTGTGGACAGATGAAACCAAGATTGAGTTGTTTGGGAAGACCACACAACACTATGTGTGGAGAAAAAAAGGCACAGCACACCAACATCAAAACCTCATCCCCACTGTAAAACATGGCGGAGGGAGCATCATGGTTTGGGGCTGCTTTGCTGCCTCAGGGCCTGGACGGATTGTTGTCATTGATGGGAAAATGAATTCCAGAGTTTATCAAGACATTTTGCAGGAAAACGTACGACAATCTGTCTGCCAACTGAAGCTCCGCAGAGGATGGGTGATGCAACAGGACAATGACCCAAAGCATACAAGTAATTCAACAAAACAATGGCTGCAACAGCACAGAATACGCCTTCTGGAGTGGCCCAGTCAGAGTCCTGACCTCAACTCGATTGAAATGCTGTGGCATGACCTTAAGAGAGCGATTCACAGCAGACATCCCAAGAATATTGCTACACTGAAACAGTTTTGTGAAGAGGAGTGGTCCAAAATTACTCCAGATCGTTGTGCAGGTCTGATCTGCAACTACAGGAAACTTTTGGTTGAGGTTATTGCTGCCAAAGGAGGGTCAACCAGTTATTAAGTCCAAAGGTTCACATACTTTTTCCTCCCTGCACTGTGAATGTTTACATGCTATGTGCAATTAAACCATGGCAACATCTAATGTTTGTGTAGTATTATGTTCAGCAGACTGTGTTCTTCTATTGTTGTGACTTAGATGACGTTCAGAGCACATTTTATGCCCAATTCATGCAAAACTCCACGTAATCCCAAGGGGTTCACATACTTTTTCTTGCAACTGTATGTCTGTACATGCACTTGTCCTTTATTTTGTTCAAAAACTCAGGCCTAATGAAAGACATTCTTTAGCAGCTGTTTGTCTCCATTAATGTTGGTGTCGAGGGTCCCTTGAGATAGAAAGAAGCATACAACACAATGTGGAATGCCAAATGGTGACTATTCATCAAAACCAATTTCTCCAACCCATATCTACCTAAGATCATTTATCACTTTTCATTTGTAAGTGCAAGTAAAATAAATCAGAGTGTTGGAGTCCAGATGCTCTTTCGTCAGGTTGTTTTTGTTTGATTTATTGAGTTTTTTTAAGCATGACTCAGGACTGTTTGCTTACTCTCCAACAGCCAGGATGTGATTTAAACCCAACAGGTCATATTTGGAAAATCATATTTTATCAAGTTAAATATAAAACTTGAAGACAGGAAAATGTAGAATGTTTTTCTTCATATTACTAAGCTATTTGAATAAAGATGCATTAAAACAGAGGAACAGATTTCTGGGATATCTGAGATGTAAAAAGAGAGGCTGTGAAATTGAAAAATTACCTGAAAACTGATCTTAGCCAATGCCAAAGCTGAAAAAAGACTCCTTAGAGGGATGAAATAGACCTATTTTAAGAGGCACTTCACAATGACTATGCAGCCATTAGAGGGGAGAAGATTATTAATAATCGATAGGTGCTGTGTACGTAGTCATGGCTGTCTATGAGGTACTAAGCACAGGATTGCCTGGCTATATTCTTTATTCTGTGCACAGACTGTACAGACATTCACAAGTAAGTATGGGAAATTAACTATTATGGAATCCAGATCCAGAAGTCAGAAGGCAGAAAAGTTGTACACCAAATCTTAGCCAATATATAGAGAGGTAAAGATACGACTTCAAAAGAGGGCGCACCAACCTAGTGCATTATTGTTTAAAATATTTATTGAAAGAACAAGGTAAGTATTATACTCACAATGGACATGAAAACACAGGCATATCACACCGAACAAGATAATAGATCCAAGCAGAATCTGAGTCCATAAGTTGGAATCCTGGATGACCAACTGTCTAACGCGTTTCGAGGACACAACCTCTTCCTCAGAGCGAACACTTCAAAGAAAGCTTGCCTTATCTCTTCCGAGGTGTGAAATGGTACAGCTTTCCAAGACAGCTAGGCACCTAGCTCAGAGATGCCTTGGCCTGCCAGTGACCCACAACCAACACACACACACGCTGGCCAAATGTCTCCTCTCAGAGAGGGAGGGGGAGGGAGTGAGGGGAGAAAATGGATACTCTTAATAAAATGGAGTCTGCGTCCTTCTCTGTGTGTTGCGCACATTTGTCACACTGCCCCCTCAGGTAGTTTCATGGGAGGGAACTACAATTTCCCTCCTGATGCAACCGACCTCTGCCAAGAGATTCACCTTGGGTCGACCTGGTACTGCTGCACTGCGGGAGGACCAAGTTCCGTCTGAAAATGAATCTTTTCTCCCCTGTAACACTACTGTGCCGACCAAGTGAGTGGTTATGGGTGGGCACCAGTCAGCCGTGGCTATCCGAATGCCGTGGTGACTGCCGGGGTGCCCACCTGTTCACAAAACACTTTGGCTCAGGGATGTCACCTGCTAGCATATTAATATGTACAGTGGGGATCGAAAGTTTGGGCACCCCAGCTAAAAATTTGTATTAATGTGCATAAAGAAGCCAAGGAAAGATGGAAAAATCTCCAAAAGGCATCAAATTACAGATTAGACATTCTTATAATATGTCAACAAAAGTTAGATTTTATTTCCATCATTTACACTTTCAAAATTTTTGTAGCCAGCCAAGAGTCTTTCAATTCTTGTTTGAGGTATCTTTGCCCATTCTTCCTTACAAAAGTCTTCCAGTTCTTTGAGATTTCTGGGCTGTCTGTCACGCACTGCTCTTTTAAGGTCTACCCATAGATTTTCAATTATGTTGAGGTCAGGAGATTGTGAAGACCATGGCAAAACCTTCAGTTTACGCCTCTTGATGTAATCCCCCGTGGATTTCGAGGTGTGCTTAGGATCATTATCCATTTGTAGAAGCCATCCTCTCTTTAACTTCAGCTTTTTCACAGATGGCATCAAGTTACCATCCAAAATTTGCTGAAATTTTATTGAATCCATTTTTCCTTCTACTCATGAGATGTTCCCTGTGCCACTGGCTGCAACACAACCCCAAAGCATGATTGATCCAACCCCATTCTTAACAGTTGGACAGAGGTTCTTTTCATTAAATTCTGTGCCCCTTCTTCTCCAAACGTACTTTTGCTCATTCCGGCCAAAAAGTTCAATTTTAACCTCATCGGTCCACAGAACTTGTTTCCAAAATGCATCACGCTTGTCTATATGTTCATTTGCAAAGTTCAAACGATGATTTTTGTGGTGAGGACGTAGAAGAGGTTTTCTTTTGATGACTCTTCCATGAAGACCATATTTGTACAAGTATCTCTTTATAGTGGAATAGTGTACCACAACTCCAGTGTCTGCCAGATCTTTCTGGAGGGATCGTGCAGTCAAACGTGGGTTTTGAATTGTTTTTCTCACAATCCTGCGAGCTGTTCTGTCTGATATTTTTCTTGGTCTTCCAGATCTTGCTTTAATTTCCACTGTTCCTGATGACTGCCATTTCTTAATTACATTCCGAACAGAGGATATTGACATCTGAAAATGCTTTGCTTTCTTCTTATAGCCTTCTCCAGCTTTGTGAGCGTCAACTGTTTTCAGTTTCAGTTTTCTAGACAACTGCTTAGAAGAACCCATGGTGCTGATTGTTGGGGCAAGGTCAGATGAATCTGGGCATTTAAAATCTTTGAGATTGACATCACCTGGTCTGCCCAGATGATGATTGAGAACAATCCATGATACTGGCAGGTCTCAGCTTTGCAGAGGGGGCAGTGCATGCTATAAATTCTGCAGAGTGCCCAAACTTTTGCAGACGCCATTTTTTTGTTTTCTGTTATTTTGAAAGTGTAAATGATGGAAATAAAATCTAACTTTTGTTGACATATTATAAGAAAGTCTAATCTGTAATTTGATGCCTTTTGGAGATTTTTCCATCTTTCCTTGGCTTCTTTATGCACATTAATACAAAATATTAGCTGGGGTGCCCAAACTTTCGATCCCCACTGTAGCTCTTGTTGAGGTAGAGAAAGAGATTTCCCTCTCCCATCTCCTTCCTCAGACCTAGGACTACATCTGACCTGAAGGTAGTGGCGCCTGTGTGCACCGGAACCGGACAGGCGAATTCAGGAACTCGCCTCCCAGATGTGTCCACTGGTACCTTCATCCAAGATGAACAGTCCTCGTTACCTGCTAGTGTCCAGGACACCAGTTCCTCCAGTTTCCTGTCTGCTAGGTCAGTCACAGGTCCAGCTGAGCCATAATAGTTGCACCCAGGCATTTTACCGTAGCCAGCTGCACCCACGACTGACTTAATCTGCTCTTTGTCCTGGGGAGCAGACCAGGCCACCACTGCCTCAGTCTCCCCATGCCCAGACCTCTGGGGGTCTCTTCCTACTGGTGGTTCCCAAAACTGAACCACTGACATGCCCCTCTGACAGTTACCATTCTCAACGGTCAGACTAGGCACGGGCCATTTGTTCCTGACTAGTGACAGGGGCCCAAGTTGCTCTTCCCAGACAGGGCCGAACACCACAAAGCCCCTAAAGTGGGCAACTGCACCCAGTTCCACTCCGCATGGAAGGTCATTCCTGACCCCTGGAGAGGTGGTTGATGCGTTCTCAATCCCAACTAGCTTTCCCGTAAATTCAGGCAAGTCACATGGGGTGGTAAGGCTGGCTTGTCCTGAGCCTCCTGGGTTAGAGATGGTGGCCCATACCCTCTGCTCAGGTCCATGATGGTTAGACAGCGGACCCCTTCTGGATGCTCCATTACCTCATGGCTCCTGGGCATGGGGCAGGCCACAACCACAGGGCTGGCGCTCAGTTTTCCAAGGTCCTCAAAAAGCCTGGTCATCTGATCCTGCTTGAGGACCGAGACTACCGGGGATGCCTAGACTCTAGCTGACCCCTGTATTCCGGACTGCGCCATTCCCTCTGTCTCTTTGGCCCATTCAGCCTGCACCTCCTGGGAGATAAAGCTGGCGGAAGGCAGGAGTGGGGCATGCATTCTGCCGTCCACCTCCTGAACTGCATGGTGAGCTCTCCCCGGGTTTCCAGACACCATCTATCATAGGCATTGCCAGCCGCTTCAGGACCTGAGTGGAAAGGAGAGGTGATTGGGGCTGAGGGCCACAGCCCCCTCTCTGAAATCCGAGGATCAACCCCAAAAAGGCCCCTCGCACTTCCCATCCAGGTGTGCTGTCAGTGCCTAGGACACATGTTTGTGTGCCTGTTGACACACCATGACAGGTCAGGTCAAATGACATGCTTTCAGGCTCCCAGCCCCCAGTGAATAGGCCAGTCATTCCAGCCTCCCTGTCAGGCCTTTGTTTACTCTCCCCAGCAGGAGAGTGCACATTTAGCCAGAGGCTGAAATTCCCATATGAATGGCTTTCCAGGGCTGCCTTACTCGTGGAACTACAAGCCCCAGCTAGCTGGCCTCTGAAGGTCCTTTGTGGATCGCTTTTCAGTGCCGTCTTGCGTGTGGAACTACAAGTCCCAGCCGGCTGCCCAGTACCATGCAAGGCCAACGGCTGGGCACTTATCAAGGCACGATTTTTTAGGCTTGGACAATGAACAGGCCTATCCAGAGCATCCTTTTGCTCAGCCCCCAGAGGTTGTACCTCTGCCCCCTCCACAGCACTGTGGGTGGCCTCCAACAGTGAAAATGCATCATTTGTTTCATCATGACCATCATAAACATTAGAGATGAGCGAAGTATTCAAAAATTCGATTCGACTGATTCGGCGAATTCGTGGAAAAATTTCGATTCGAGTCGAATATATTCGCTGTGAATTTAACTTAAAAAAGGGTGTTTCTAGGCTTCAGAGAGACTTAATATTAGTGCTGAACACTGTACCTTTAATTTAAATGCCCTTGGAGTCTGCTGGGGAAGAGAAATAATACTGTCAGTCAGTATGACATGCAGATGAGTGCCGTCGATCTTAGAATCACCGCACACTTCACTCATTTGGGCAGTCACGGGGCCAAAACCAGAGTGTGGAGCCACAGTGTGGCGGTGGAGGCAGCAGCAATGGGAGGCCATACAGCACCCTATGACAAAAATGGAAACCACCAGCAGTGTGAGGAGACCTGAAAGTGGCACATGGCAGAGTGTGGCGATAGAGACAGCAGCAATGGGAGGCCGTACAGGGACCCATGACACACTCTGGACCTGGCAGCAGCATGAGGAGGCGGTACAGGGACCCATGGCAGATTACGGGCCTGGCAGCAGCATGAGGAGTCGGTACGGGGGCCCATGGCAGATTACGGGCCTGGCAGCAGCAATGGGAGGCCGTACAGGGACCCATGACACACTCTGGACCTGGCAGCAGCATGGGGAGGCGGTACAGGGGCCCATGACAGATTACGGGCCTGGCAGCAGCATGAGGAGTCGGTACGGGGGCCCATGACACACTCTGGACCTGGCAGCAGCATGAGGAGGCGGTACAGGGGTGCATGACAGATTACGAGCCTGGCAGCAGCAACTTGGACAGGAGGACGTTCAGCTTCTGCAGCGTCTGGTGCGTGCTCTCAAACTGTTGTCTCTTGGAAACGGATTCCAAGAAAGACTGCTGACGGAATCCGTGAAGAGGAGTAGCAGGAGAAGGAGCATCTGAACGAGCGGAATATGCCAACAAGCGACAACAGGGGCCCATGACAGATTACGGGCCTGGCAGCAGCATGAGGAGTCGGTACGGGGGCCCATGGCAGATTAGGGGCCTGGCAGCAGCTATGGGAGGCCCGTAATCTGCCAGCACCCTATGACAAAAAATGGAACCCACCAGCAGTGTGAGGAGACCTGAAAGTGGCACATGGCAGAGTGTGGCGATGGAGACAGCAGCAATGGGAGGCCGTACAGGGACCCATGAGAGACTCTGGACCTGGCAGCAGCATGAGGAGGTGGTATAGGGGCCCATGGCAGATTAGGGGCCTGGCAGCAGCTATGGGAGGCCCGTAATCTGCCAGCACCCTATGACAAAAAATGGAATACACCAGCAGTGTGAGGAGACCTGAAAGTGGCACATGGCAGAGTGTGGCGATGGAGACAGCAGCAATGGGAGGCCGTACAGGGACCCATGAGAGACTCTGGACTTGGCAGCAGCATGAGGAGGCGGTATAGGGGCCCATGGCAGATTAGGGGCCTGGCAGCAGCTATGGGAGGCCCGTA